>NW_026100431.1:0-4081 GCF_025091365.1 Daktulosphaira vitifoliae
CTTAAAAATAACATTGTATAATGATTTTAATACTTAGTAATTCAATAAATACATAAATCTATATTTTTATTTTTATGAATTCCTTCAAACATTTATAATTTAATTTTTGACTGGACGAGGATATATAAATGGAAAAAATCAGCTACAATTTCTAGCAATCTTGATAAACCAATCAAAGTCAAATGCAAAAATCTGCAGCAATGGTTACCATTGACCAAAAGTNTAATCTGCAGTAATGGTTACCATTGACCAAAAGTTGAGCAGTAAATGTTTCATGTCCAGCAACATTTTTCGCAACACAAGTATAATTCCCTCTATTCGAAGGTGAGACAGATGGTATAAATAAAACATTCATGGAATCTCCTACTGGCATTGTACTTATACCCATATTGGAAGATAATTCTTCCCCATAAAAATTCCAACTTATACGCAAAGGTTGGTCCCCTTTTGATACTGTACATCCAACTTGTACTTTATCACCAGCATTAACTGGATTATCTCCAAAAGAAAATGGTAATATTTGTGGACGGACTGTAAAAATGACAAGTCTTAGGATAATTAATATTTTCTCATAGACCTTAATACATTTGTTGCATTTTTTAATTAAAATACTATACAAATTATATTAGGCGAATCTGTAAACTATTACATCATTATTCATTGCATTACAACAACTAATTGAAAGTAATATATTACAAAAAATACATGGAAAGATTTTGGGAAAGGAATGCTTTATCAATAAATTATTAAAACATGAATTTAAATTAGTCTACCGTTGACTAGCAATTGAGCTCTATATGAATCATATCCAGCCGGATTTTGTGCAAGACAACTATAGTTTCCCCGATTAGTTGGTCCAACAGAAGGTATAGACAAAACATTCATTGAATCTCCAATAGGCATAGTAGTAACACCCATATTAGAAGATAATTCTTCGCCGTAAAAATTCCAACTTATACTTAAAGGTTTGTCGCCTTTAATAACAGTACAAACTACTTGTACGGGATCACCAGAGTTACTAGGCAATTCACCAAATGAAAACGGTAATATTTTTGGTCGTACTGTAATTAACAATTACATTTTAACTTATGCGAAAAGTATTAATTTTTAAATACTTAAAAAAATACAAAATATATATTTGAATTGTAAACAAAAATAATAATTTTGAATGTATAAGTTTGTATATGGACAACATTTGGAGAAAATTAGTTAAAAATAATAAATAGCAACAAAAAAAAGAAAAAAGAAAAAGCCATTTAAATTACAACACATATCAAATATGCTTTTCCAATTTAATAATAATTGTACCATTAACTTCTAAGTACGCCGAATAAAAATCTTTCCCAGCAGCATTTTTGACAACACAAGTGTAATTTCCTCTATTAGATAGCCCAGTAGAAGGTATAGATAAAATACTAGATCTATCGCCCATTAAATTAGTGTAAACGCCTTTCTGAGATGAGGTTATCTCTGTACTATGAAAATACCATGATATTCTTAAAGGTATATCACCTTTCGTAACTAAACAAGTCAACTGAATCGGTTCACCAGCAAAAACTGGTGTTTCAAATTCAAACGGTCTTATTCGAGGTGGTACTGAAAGTTATGACAATAATTTTAACTTTTGAATTTATAATCATTTTTCATAAATTTTTATATTCTAAAAAAAATTTCTGAAAGGATTTTAAGGATCAACTGAATTATTAATAAATTATATAATAATAAATTATCAGCATATAATAGCAAAAAGATTAATTAGTTAGGACAACGCAATGAAATAAAGTGAAGATCATATACTTTGTGTACCATTCACTTCTAAATAGGCTGAATACGAATCCATTCCTACGACATTTTGTGCTACGCATGTATAATTTCCACGATGAGATAAACTAGCAGCACTTATTGACAAACTATTTGCTCTTTCGTTTAAATAGTTAGTAATAATATCAGTCTGAGATACTGATAGTTTTTTACTGTTTAAATACCATAATATTCTTAGTGGTTTATCACCTTTTATCACCAAACATGTCAACTGAACTGGTTCCCCAGAATAAACTGCAGCCACGAAATTAAATGGTCTAATTTGAGGGGGTACTAGAATGTTAATGAAATGATTTCCAATGTTTGATAAATAAGAATAATAACTTTAAAACTCAAATGTTTTAATTAATAGAATACTATTAATATTTTAATATTTATATACAGAGTAGAACAAATTTAACTGAATACTTTTATAGCTATTGATATAGTTAAAATTTCAATGTAATTTTTATAGAAATGTTTGCATTCTTCAACAAAATAACAACATATTTTTATTTGATTATTTTAAATAATAAAAACATAAATTATTTAATATCAAAATAGCATAATTTTTAGAGCTTTTCTTACAAAAACTTTGATAAGTCGATAACAACTTAGGATAAGTAGTTGTTGAGTTTAAAGCATTTTAATATATATTATAATTTCATGTAAGAAAAGCTCCATAAATATTTTGAAATCTAAAAAAATTATTTTTTATTTATTAAACAAAAATATGTTGTTACTTTACTGAGAATGCAAAATTTGTTTAAAAAAATTACATCAACATTTTAACTATATCAATAGTTATACAAATTTTCAGTTAGATATATTGCACTTTGTATATAAATATTAAAGTAGTACAAAAATATAGTATATAAAAATTAACGTGTTCAAATATACAAAGGAATTATGAAAATTGCCAGGAAAAATACTGTATTCACAATACTAGTTACAAGGAAATTTCATTCAGTTATGAAATAAAATGATTAAATCAAATACAAGTCAAAAAAATTTAATCTTTCAGAAAAAGCTATGCAATACAATTTAATTATTATGAATTAGAATGTGTACCATTAACTTCTAAATATGCCGAATGAGAATCAAATCCTGCGGCATTTTGAGCTACACATGTATAGTTCCCACTGTTAGAAAGACCTGTAGAAGCTATAGATAAACTACTAGCTCTTTCACTCATAGAGCTGGTAGTTATACCAGTTTGAGATGTTAACTCTTTGCCATGAAAATACCAAGATATTCGTAAAGGTTTATCACCTTTAGTAACAAAGCATGTCAATTGCACTGGTTCACCAGCAAAAATTGTAGATTCAAATTCAAAAGGCCGTATACGTGGAGGAACTGTAAATATTTTTAGAACTTGGTAATTAAAGTTTATAATATATTAGAATGATATTTGCTTTGATTTTATATAAATATACAATANGAGCTACACATGTATAGTTCCCACTGTTAGAAAGACCTGTAGAAGCTATAGATAAACTACTAGCTCTTTCACTCATAGAGCTGGTAGTTATACCAGTTTGAGATGTTAACTCTTTGCCATGAAAATACCAAGATATTCGTAAAGGTTTATCACCTTTAGTAACAAAGCATGTCAATTGCACTGGTTCACCAGCAAAAATTGTAGATTCAAATTCAAAAGGCCGTATACGTGGAGGAACTGTAAATATTTTTAGAACTTGGTAATTAAAGTTTATAATATATTAGAATGATATTTGCTTTGATTTTATATAAATATACAATAGAAATATAACAACAATATTAATTACTTAATATTTTAATATCAAAGGGTGTCGACGTAAATGGATTGATTATTAATGATAAGGCTTGACTGTCTGATATGTAGATGTAGAATGTATAGATATACAAAGCTATACAAACTTTGTAACAAAAATCTTTATGGTTGACCATAAATGATGTCGCGTATTCAACAATACTTGTTCTGTTAATTGCCATACAAGTATAAGACCCTTAATGATATTCAGTTAGTTTTTAACAGAAATTGTTTTTTCCTATTTAATTACGTGATTTTGGTTCCAGTAATGAATTTTAAAGCCGACTGGGTTCGGCACTGAAATTCCCAAGTTATACTAATTGGCAAATCTCCTCTTGATACCTGGCAAATTGATTGCGCGTTATCACCGAGGATTAATTCACTGTCGATTGAAAAAGGCATTATTGAGGGGGTACTAAAAATCAAGATAATCATGCTATAAAATTTAGTGATATGCAATTATAGTGTATGTTAATTGGAATCAACGGA
>NW_026100432.1:0-4070 GCF_025091365.1 Daktulosphaira vitifoliae
AAATCGCTGTCCGTGTACGTCGTCTGATGTTCTCTTTTTTTCTTCTGATAGGTCGTTATAATCGGCTTCTTTTTCATCAACATTTAAAAATGATGGGTTAGATACCTATAGAATCATAACTTGTATTAGAATCAAGTAACAGACTGATACCATCACAAAAACGTGGATTACGTTCCCTTAGTTTTAAAAGGTTCTATCAAAAAGCTATCTATATAGATATATTTACAAATTAAAGAAGAAAAAAAATAGATTAATTTTAGAAAAAACTTAATAGTAAAGGTAGTTAAACATTGGTTTTTAAGTTTATCTCGTCAAAGAAGGAATAGAGTTTAAGTTTTCAAATAAACTTATTATTTTAAGGATCAGTTTGTTTTCGCTTTAATTTGTCAGTGACTGAACTAATGAAATCTCACAAAGTAAAGAGCTTATCGATTCTTCCCCAAATGGTATTTCTAGATATCCTCATTGTTTGTTTAATAAGGATTAACCTTCTAATAACATCAACTAAAGCTTTAATTCTCAATAGTTTCTTATGGGGTTAAACATTGTAAGTTAATAAATTACTTTCTTTAAATTCTATACTATTTTATGTGATTACCGGTATAAACTTATGTAGTTGAATGTTTTAATGATTTAGATAAATCTTAAGTAGTAAATTTTCTCTCTCTTGTCAATATTTAATGCATATAATGGACAACATCATTACATTTAACTATTGAAATAATATTTTTTAAAAATGTATTCTTTATTTTTGATTTCATTCTTTTGTAATTGTTAACCAATTTAATAATTCTGTTAAAACGGTGTACTAATAGTTTAAATCTAACGTACTTTTATTAAATTTTCAATTAAAAACAAACATGAAATTAAAGTTTTTGTTTTTTCGCTCAAGGCTGATGTGAGCATTAAAACATAACATAACCGTGAGGCTCTGTTATCACAGTTCTAATATTAATATTATTAAAACAGCTTCAGGCTTTAATGCTGTAGACATTTTTTTGTACAGGCCGCGGAAACATTTACATGTTATGTATGTTATTTTTCACACAATTTTAAATTCCTTTTGAGGTTACTTGTGTATAAAGTTCAATCACATTCTAAACACAAATTTCCATTAAATAAATTTGAATTTTATTATTTCTTTCGCAATTTTGACTTTTTGCCACTTTAATGTGAGTCATATAATACTTAAAGATGGTTACACTGACTATATTGTTTAAGTTATACTAGTTAAACCTTGACACTCACTTAAAATGCTTAAATGAAATTATCTGTAAGTTTAGTTTACAGCCTTCACAAATTATTTTTCAGAAGCGCTGGTAGTTTATAACTAAAATATAGCTAAAGAGTAACCACCGGGTAGACAAATTAATAGGAAATTTAATTAAGATCATAAAATCTACCCAATATAATTTTTCATAGAGTGCCGTAACACATTAAAATGCTATTCCATTACAATTTGTTGATAACTCAATGTTAATTAAGTAAATCATTGCACATAATTTAATTAAATACTATTTTGAAAAATAAATAATTACGTTACTAATATAATTTATTCTAAACGTACGATGACATTCTCTTTATGTTCAAGTAGTAAATACTCTCAATGTTTTCAAAATGACCTGAAATATTTTTATCGTCTATAAAAAGTTATCTGATACATTCATAAACCCATAAGCTATAAAATGTAATACACCTAACCTGCAATCACCATATTGTTTTTGGTCGTTGAATAAAACATGTGTTGAGCCAAATCAACTACAACAGTACCAACTTGTAAAGTATTTCGCATTTGTTATTCAATCCTAATTTTTAATAAAGAATAGAAAAATATTTTCTTACATTAAGTAATCTAATTAATTTAACATCAGTAATCACAATTATTAGGACTAGGTGGCTGAGTCGGTAACGTGGCAGGCCTGATGAGCACTGTTTTGCATTCGAGACTCGTTTAGTGATTGGAGTTGTCATCCCTCTCTCTCTACTTATCCCAGAGTATACGAGGCTAAAAAACTTCCTCTTAAAAGATATCACAACTGCCCTCAATGAGCCGTAAAAAGCGA
The DNA here is from genome assembly GCF_025091365.1 of Daktulosphaira vitifoliae. NCBI lineage: Eukaryota > Metazoa > Arthropoda > Insecta > Hemiptera > Phylloxeridae > Daktulosphaira > Daktulosphaira vitifoliae. Next base: position 2,064 of record NW_026100432.1, read on the forward strand.
AAAAAAAATTATACTTGTTACATATTAATTATTAACATTGAATGATTTTTTAATTTTCTAAATGGCTCATATGAAATATTAACTGCTTGATAATAACTATTAGACTTGAACTGAGAATATTATTAACGTTTTTATACTTAGGACAGTTGCTGCTAAAGAATATCTAATGATAAAAATCGTCACACTCGCATCTCACCACCAGTCTATACTTTAAATAGTAACATCGAAAATAGTTGGTCAAAATATGTATGTCTTCATTAAGAAAAATAAATTAGACACCCTTATAATGTATTAGAGATGAATTTAAAAAAGTAACAATATAAACAGTCATATACTGCAATAACAAATATTTGAATTAATTATTTTTACAACTTAAAACGTTCGCAGCTCAATAAAAATTTTATTAAAAAAGCTCCTAAGATATATTTTATATTTTAAGAGTTATAAAAAGATCAATATAGAGCCCCATAAGAAATGTATGGATGCCGTTGCGAAAATAGAATTCATGACGTCACCCTCGTATTTAATATCACCCGTAAGTCAACAACGGGAAGTCTGAAAAAAAAAAGTTTTTTTATCAAAATTCTTGTTACTTTTTGTATTATTTTTTTAATTAATAAAAAAAGTTCATTTTTTAGTTGGGTAGTCTTTTAACAAATATATAAATTTGAAAAATACCAAAAATAATTTCTTAGCATAATTATTATTTTAAGAGAAATATTGTGACTAAAAGAATCGCCTTGTACACTAGTCTGATAACAACACATAAATATCATGCGAGTTGTATGCGAGATTATAATTAATAAAACTTTTACGTTTACATAACTTAAAAAACTTCTGGATTACACTAACCCTTTTTTAAATAAAACAACATTTTGCATAAATGTTTAATTTAAGAATATAAATTGCACAACAACTTAAAGTGGAAATTAGTGTCTTTTTACACACTTGTTAAAGTTTATTTGAATCTGTACTATAATTACACTATGTCTTGTTACGGCTATTTGAACATGAGTTTGAAATTAAAAGGAAAATTACCTTCAATCATCGTTAAGATGAAAGTAATGATGTGGCTCATTAAATTTCAGATTATAAAATAATTTTTTTAATACCCAATGATTATTTATCTTCGATATAACAGTTATATGTTTAAATATATAAAATATAATATTTTTTTTTTAACAGATAATAAAATTCTACGTTCTATATTATAAAAAAATGTGTTCCTATCCCCTTTAAAATGTTATCAACATAAGTGTTTTTTTATTAAAACATGTATATTTATTCAATTTACAAACTAGAATATTACCTATCAAAAGATGAGGACTTAATTTTTATAAATGGCAACATATATATTAAACTAACTTATAAAATAAAAAATTATCTAATTAGGAAACTGACTGAGAAAAACTTTTGGGCCACTTGGATAAGTTAATATAAAGACAGTAAGTAAAACGTAGGTCTGTTCATTTTTATACCTAAACATTAATAAACCACACGTCCCGTCTTGTTATAAAAAGCTAATATCTTTTAAAGTACTAGACTATAAGTTTTTTTAGGACAGTCATATTTTTAGATAGACAGTTTTCTAGTTAGTATATTGTTTAGACACGTATGTTTTCACATAAACAAGTTTTNTTAGACACGTATGTTTTCACATAAACAAGTTTTTAGTTGATTTAACTCAGGAAAAGGGGAAGATATGACCAATTTGTTTTCTGGAAATTATAGAACGTAGGATACCTTCTGCAAAGAAAAAAATTATACTACATTATATATTTTTAAAGATATTGCGTTAATCATAGTGAAACTCTATGTAGAAAATAATAATAATAATTTACCCTTTTTCCTAGTCCAAAACTGTACTGTGGGGAAGCTCGGCGTCCTAGACCGAAGCTGTAAAACGTAGGTGAGGTCCTTTTACCTAGTCCAAACCCATACTGCTTGAGCGCCGCCCGTTTGCCTAGTCCAAATCCATATTGTTTTGATGAGGCTCGTTTTCCAAGA
>NW_026100433.1:0-4052 GCF_025091365.1 Daktulosphaira vitifoliae
TTGTTCATTTTTTAAAAAGTTATGGCAGTTTTAAGTAAAAAAAAAATTCGAAAATTAGCGATTTTTAAGTTTGTAATTTTTTTGGAGGTTTCCCCCATTTACGGGGAACGAGGGAAAATTGTTCAATTTTTGTGGGTAATGTCTTAGATTAGATACGATTTGTGATCTTTTGACGTATCGTTGAAAGAAATCGGTTCGGTGAGAGCTGAAAAAAAGTGGTAACAGAAAAAAAAAACATCAAAGCTAAAAAACACATCATAGTAAAACCAATACCTTCTCAGCTTCACATTAAAGCTAAAATACAGTGATATAATCATAAAAAGTTATTAGATTTGTCATATCTATAACACTCGCCTTGTAAATATCTACCATTATTATTAATAAACTAATTGGAAATATATTATATTTTTAAATAAATTTATTAAAATTTGTTCTTTTGTGACATAAGTCACATGTCGACATATTGTTGGCTACCCTAGAATTGCCATGAGGCATTACCAAAGGGCAGCCAACGTCACAATAAAATTCGCACCTCCACCTTGTGAATCAGCTTAAAATTGATTCACAACATGGTGTGGCCTTTCTCCGTTATCCAGACCCTAGAGTGGAGTCTGTTGTCTGGGCTGCACCACGTGAAGGTGTGATCAGAACTTGGCGAAGGTTGGCCAAATAACTTACAGATATAAAACATACAGAACAAACTCATAAGGTGCCGGCCCAAAACTGCGTATCAGGTCCTCTTAGTCCAGGCGGCGTGGTTGCCTTTGTTTTAAGCATTTTGATTCCTCTTTCTTATTCAAGATGAATTCAGCAAACACTTGGATCTGTATTTAGGCCTCTCGGCTCCCCAATATCAAGATACTATGGACCCAATACGAAACATAGAGCTCTAAAATTTCATGATTTCGTCACCATACCTCAAAAAAGAGGGTGTGCACAGCATTGTTTGTCTCTCCTGAATGATTCTGAAAGTGGTCGCATGTTACCATTACTGTTTTACAAATACCGTGGAGATATTTGTTGAAGCAGCTGGTGCTATTCATCACTTGTGCGTGATGGTATGTCATTTTAACCGTGAATCCAGTCTACCCGTATAGATATCTACAAAAAATCTGTAGATAGTGTTTAATTTTTAGAAGAAATTGTTGAGATATATTAAAAGCATCATCATCTTCCATTTTCTTAAGTATGCCTTAAATACAAGTTTTATGATTTATAAGTATAACAAATGAATAAATACTTATTACAGTTATTAAGTTTAGTATGAAATTGATATTAAATAATTTAATAGTGAGGTTAGATGCAAGTACTGCAATTTTTATTTTTTATCCTCGCTCTTTCCACCTTAGTAATATTCATAACTTTTAATAAAATACTTGAAATTGTTATAAAAAAAAACAAGTTGAAGGATGGTGATAAAAACCAAATTATTACTTAGCAAAGTAAACTGTTTGAGGTTATATGGACCTGACGTCCATATAAGAAGAGGTAGACCAAAAAAGAGATAAAGGGATATTATTGAATATGATATAAGAATGGATGATATGAATGTATATGATGTGGGAGATCATGTCAAGTGGAAGTTTAGAATAAGGGTGACCGACCCTAAGTATTTAGGATTAAGGTGAGGAAAAAGAAGAAAAAGATATAATAGAGCATTAATGTTATTGATCATGTTAATGGACAATCAAGGATTTTCAAAATCTTAATTACAAAAACAAATTTAAGAATTAAATTTTATAATATGGATACTAAACTAGTAATTACTTTTCTATTTAATAGATTCAACAATTTTAAATGTATAATAACTCTTCCAATTACATACAGTCTATAAATTATTTTCATTGTCCTGAACATATATTAATGTTAGGCAACATTTTGGCTATAAATCAAGGCAATAATCGTAAAAAAAATTATAACTAAGTAATTACATTTAATAAGTAATACTAATAATTCTTATAATTAAAATTCATTTGTTAAGAGTTGTATTATTACTAGAACAGTCACAGTAAAAATATTACCAATATAGTGTAAATTTAGAAATGTTTTTTTGGTTGCTTTTTTATTTTGTCGTTTTAATAGTATTTTCTTGGGTTAGGTCTTCTTAGTTAATCTATCTTACGTTGTGAATCAGCTCTTGATTAATTTCAGGCTGATTCACAACGTGGTGGTGTGAATTCTAGACGGCGTGGACCGCCCTGAAGCAATACCTCGCGGTAGTTCCAGGGCGGTCCACATCATGCCGGCATGTGGAAAAAAAAAAAGTTAATCTATCTTAATACTATAAGATACAATTATATAATCAGCAGTGTGGTGTATAAACTATTAAAAAATTTTCCATCTGTTAATACCACTATTTGCTTACTAATATTTAATCACAATTTTTTTTTAAATATTATGAAAGACAGTATTTTAAACTTTAGTACTATCGTTTTTATTAAAAAATTATCTTGTAATCATACATTATTTAAAGACAGTAACAACAAAAAAAAATTTTTTTTTTAATGTGTGAATGAGTTTTTGTACCCTAACCGAATATAACTACTGCTAAGAACAATAGCAACCAAACTTTGAAATCATCAAAAATATGATTAGCACGCCAAGGTGTAAGCTAATAAGTTAATTTTATTTGACCATTTGCTTGTTTATTGAGCTTTTTTGGAGTTCGGTCACTATCGTTCTCAGCAGACGGTTTGTAGCATTGTGTAAAGATGTGAAAATAAGATTTTAGGTTTTTATTCATTTTATTTCCAAATCTCAAGAATATTCTTTATTTTGATAGAAGAAAAAAAATTTAATTAATTGTAAAAATTAATTTAGTTTAAAGTTATTTCATAACATTTTTAAACATTGATATGATACATTATTATTTTTAAAACCATTAATGAAGTTTGCATAGAAACTGTAGGATAGTAACCCCTTTAGGCACCCATTTAAGAGACGAGAGGAAAATGAAAAAAGAGGAGAATGAGAAAAATAATGTACAAAAAAAAAAAATAATAATGGAAAATAAGAATTTTATTCTTAAATTATTGCAGACATATAGAATTCCACAATTTTTTCAAACTACGTCTTTGTTCTATCCTCTCTTGTATTTAGGTTGATGATTAATCAGATTTTGAGTAAAACTGTGTTTAAAGAAAATTAATAGTTTAAAGTATTGCAGCTATCATACATTTTTCATAAATTGTAACAATAATTTTTTTAAATATTGACTTTTACTAAAACATTGTCTAGTCTTTAATTATTAATAGTAAAGAAGAACGCTATTCTTTTGTACAACTTAAATTACATTATATAAATTATTATACATAATATAATTATTTAGTTTTTAAGGGTAGAGGTTTACCCAGAACAATAACTTGAAAGTTAGTCTAAATTTTAATTTAACTTGATATTATTTCAGGTATCTCGTTGTTGTGGATTAAAAATCACTTCTGGAGGTCATATTGTTACATTGGCTAAAAATAATCATCATGTTCTTGTTTTGAATGCAACAATTTAACTTGATTGTAAAATTGATCTTTATCTATTACCCAAAAAATTTAATTGGTAACTTAATTTTTCCTGTTTTGCTTCAATTTTTATTTTATAGTTAATTATTTTTTGAGACTGCTCGAAGTGCATTTTTTTTCTAGATATAACAAATTTATTTTATTTTTAAGGATGTTGACATTTTACTGATTTTTTTATTTTATTTTAACCATAATTATTAAAATTAATTTATTTCCTCAATAAGAAAAAGTAATTTTAGTTCCTATTTATTAAAAGGTATAATATATTAATATATGAGTTGTTTTCATTCAGTTAAGATTTTTTTTTATCTTGAAACTTATTGTTACATAAACTTACATTTTTTGTTTATGAAAATAATGGGTGTTGACCTCGTTTCAAACAATCTAGTTAACATTTAGTCAATTTAATCTAGACTTAGATAATTTTCAAATATTTATGTAAATAAATTTCATTAAATGAATATTTTATTTATATTATAAAATATAAAGCAAAATAACTTGGCTATATATAAAAATGTTATTTTATAATTAAATAAA
>NW_026100434.1:0-4052 GCF_025091365.1 Daktulosphaira vitifoliae
AAAGTTGGGTTTCGTGGGATTAATAGCCGCCGTCGCCGCTTGATTACACCTTTCACTTTTTTGCATTCAAATATTTTCATACAATTCTAAAATTATGAAATTTTTAAAATACCTCTAATTTTCTGTAATATATCAAGATATACACTATGTTGTTCCATCTACCTAGGTATACTATGCATATACCAAGGTAACTTGTACCATGATATAACGAAATGATATCTAGGAACGAGAAACATCGACCTTTCACCATATCTCCCCGGGCGTTTACACCGCCCGTCCACCTATGACTGGGTAAACACACATCATATGGGTGGGTGAGGTGACTATGCCGTTCATCATATCCCCCCGGCCGTTTACACCGCCCGTCCACCTAGGACTGGGTAAACCTACATCATGTGGGTGGGTGAGGGGACTATGTCGTTCATCATATCCCCCCCGACCGTTTACACCGCCCGTCCACCTAGGACTGGGTAAACCTACATCATGTGGGTGGGGGTACTATGCCTTTCACCATATCTCCTCGGCTGTTTACACAGGCCGTCAACCTAGGGAGAGGAAACGGCCGGGGCCGTTTTGGGGGGGTCCCAGCTCAGACTTTATAGAACTACTTGTGTTAATTGTACTTATTGTATTAACGCTGATTAGTTTGATTAAATTAAAGTCGTGGTTTTTAACGCGTAGTGTGTTGTCATTACAGATTTATGACAACATTGTTTTGACCAAAATGTGAATTCATTTTATATGATAGGTATTTCGATTTATTATTAACAGTTACAGTACAATTACTACAACACGCTTAGAATATGAGCGCATTAATATTTGTATAATTTTTAATAACTAATCTAATTTTAAATATTTAAGAGGAGAATAAATTCATAATTTATTGAAGTTTAAAGATTACCCTTNATCATAATTTCTTGAAGTTTAAAGATTACCCTTGTATAGCATAATCTGAAATATCCGTCTACCTATTGTAGGAAAGTGTTTTATAATAAATAGTCAACTATAGATCAAATTTAATATTATATTTAGATATTTATAAAATATAGAATATTTCATCAATTTTGGGAATTTTTATATGTATGAATGTTTTTTAGTTTAAATTTACGTTTAGCTTGTATTTAGTATTTAATTAGTGGAGATAATATGCCTTTACGTTTTCCTGAAATACATGTAGAGTATAAATTTTAAACACAAAAAAAAGAAATAAATTAGCTAAAAAAAACCCAGCACAGGGGGGTCGTGGCACAGTGGTGACGTGGCATAGTTGGGTCAAGTATAATGATATCTGACAGTGATTAAAATCACTATCATAAAAAACGCTTGGATGCAAATCTTTAGATAATGTTTAATTTTAAAAAATTGTTGGATTATTGATAAAGCTTCATGATCTGCTATATCCTTATTTATATCCTGATTAAGATAAATTATATCGAATGAAAGAGGGATATAAATATTATTTCTCATAAAAAAACTGTATTGATCCATACATTTTTCAAAAAGTTACAGTATTATATAGTTAAAATTATAAAATATGACATCCAGAATTTTCATACAAAAATATCATTTGGTAGCCATTTTCACCGTGAAGACATCCGAAATTTTTTTTTTCATAAGAGTATATTACATTAGCTTTAATTTATATATATATAAAAGTTTCAGACTTTCCGGAACATTTTCAATAGTCTAGTTGAAAAAGTTAATTTTTTGTGAAAAAGTTGTCATTTTTAATCCCATCCTGTGGGCAGATTAAGTGTCACATTTACAAAAATGATATATAATGAATATACCAAAAGATAGGTTAAGACATTATGCATCTATAAAAAAAAAATTATATTGATTTGATTATTTTTAAAAAAGTTATGGTAGTTTTGAACAAAAAAATTTGAAAAAATATTGAAAATTGGCGATTTTTAAAAATGTATATTTTTTAGAGATTTCCCCCATTTACGGGGAACGAGGGCAATTTTTTCAATTTTTGAGGGTAATGACTTTGACTAGAAAGATTTGTGATCTTTTGACATATCGTTGAAAGAAATCGGTCCAACGAGAGCTGAGAAAAAGTTGGCTTATAATTGACTAATACAAAATGATATTATTATTTTAAATTACTATGATACAATAATAGTTTATTTTCTATGTAAATTTCAGTCTAATGATTCATTATTTAATTATTTTGGTTTAGTACAATTTAAAAAGTAAATAATAGTGTTTTTATTTCTATAAAATATAATATGATATCCAAAAAAGGCGTATTTAGAAGAGTTATAAAATTTGTTAGGAAGTTATGTGCCAGACAAACTGAAAAAAATGTTGTAGCCAATTTCAATACGCCTGATGACAATATTGATGCGAGTGGAGACTCAGCGTTATTGAAAAAAACATATCCGGTAGTGCAATCCAACAGTAACACCGATGAAAGGAGAGATGGTTTGTAGTTATGAAAAATTATAATTACTTATTTTTCAGTTAATTATCATATTATTTGGCGGGCCAAACATTTTCTTTAATACGTTTAAATTTAAAATTCATTCACTATTAAAACACAACTTGAAACATTTTATTACATTCAAATAATATGTTCGCGTTTGAAAAAACAAAGTTAAGTTCCTTACAATGAATAAAAGNACAAAGTTAAGATCCTTACAATGCATAAAAGATACACTTCAATTTTATTAAATAGTTAATAGTTCAAGAATAATACATGACTAAGGATAAACAAAAACAAAAATATTTTAATTATTTTTATTTTGTAAATAAGTTCTGATAGCAAAATTATTCAATTGATTAGATTAATAATATTCAGTTTATAATAATCTGTATAAACGTTTACATGTTAGGTACGATTAATATGTACACCTGGGTCTAGATTTTCTTTAAGGGTAAATATACATATTGATTATGTAAATGTAATATTTTAAAGTGGTAATATTTAAGTGTACCTAAAACTACACCACTCTTAAGCTATCTTAATATATTCATACTTTATATTAATAATACATTACATAGATGAGCTTCAAGATTTTAATGCAGAGTCTATCAATTCAAGAAAACATTTCAAGAGTTTTCTAAAAAAAAGAAAAGTATCAGAAAAACACGATGGTGGGAGAAAACACAAGGTTTTACAGAAAAAAGAAGGTAAATCCGTAATTTAAAATTATACTTACAAAAAGTAAGCATATTACTATATTAAATTTACTTATACAATTCACACACTATCTAAAAAGCTTGATTTTCAACAACAAAACTTTATTCACACATATAATTACAGAAAACCCCTTAAAAAAGTCNAATTAAAGAGAAAATATTTATACGTTAGAAATAATATTTTATTAAATTAATTTTGATTATTAAGTCACACTACCGCATTTGTTTATAGACATTAATGTGTAATCGTTTTTGTATAAAACATGTATACACATAATCTATTACATATATTTGTATACAAATATTTAGAAATCAAGAGTTTAAAATTAATTATTATGATATTAAAGTGAAATTACTTAAGTGGTGAAGGAATGGGTTAGTTTACGGGGATATGTGATCTATGATTTGCTGACCCCCCCCCATGAAAATATGTGATTTTTTCCGCATAAATGAGCATGAAATCGTTGATAAAGTCACAGTGTCATCAAGAACCATCAGCTCTAAAAAGAAGACTCTACTCTATGAATAATATGGCTGCCGAACCTGTAAGAAAACAGCGCTACATTTATATCGCACCAACACCGCCAGCCGAGATGATTGACTCTAGCAGTTACACTATTGCATTCAGCGACAGAAAATTTTTGCAAGTGGACCTGAATCCGAAGGATGACTTCAATGTTACGGTATGCCTTATTACTCCTTCACGATATATTAGTATGTCAGCGGACTATTTAAGTATTATTTACGGCATGATGGATAAAATATCATTATTTCTACAATCATCTCCGGTAAAAGGAGAGAACATTGTGTTATACCAAAATGTCGATTTTAATATATCCAAAGTATTGTACCGTGATACCATGCATTTAGTATTAGAATCCAGAATAGTGGATGGATGTCGAGTG
>NW_026100435.1:0-1054 GCF_025091365.1 Daktulosphaira vitifoliae
AAACGACGATAGAAGTTTAACATACCTAAGAACTGTCGTAGACCCTTAGCTGACGTTGGCCTCTTGTAGCTCAATATGTCATTATAATCAAAACAAAGTTGTTAAAAAGATTTACTCAATTGAGTGTATTATAAAATTTGATTATATTTGTAAAAATCAATTGTTAATTCAGGAGAAAAAACAATCATTTTTTTTAGAAATGATTTATATAGCAACACGTTAGAAAAAAATTTGAATATTATAGTCTAATAGTAGCACACACAAACAGAGTAATAAAATTATTAAATTACAAAGTAAAATGATTTAATTTTGTAGTTGAAACCTATCATATCAAACTTCATTCGTTAATAAATATTTTGAAAACATTAGAAATTAATGATTTTAATTGTCTTTATGGAGACGATGTAATAACTAACTGTTTAATTGATAAATTAGAATTTTTTTTTCAATTTTTGAGAGTAATATCTTCAACTAGATACGAATTGTAGTAATTTGACGTATTGTTGAAAAAAGTAGGTCAAGTTAGAGCAGAGAAAATAAATGATAGTCACAAAAAAATATCTTCTCGGCTTTGCATCGAAGCGAAAACTTAAAATATAGTAAAATAATTTTAATACGAATAAGAAATTTCTTCTTGCAAGGGGCGACTAAAGTGATGGGATCCTTGATCTTTATTGAAGTTATTGAATCTAAATGTGATAAAAATCAAACGAGTTAAAATTTATACTAACTTAAAAAGAATTAAGAAAAAATGCAAAAAATGTATTGTCATACGCGGGTTGGAACCTCGTACCCCAAGCGTGTAAAACACAAATTTTACCAACTCGGCAATCGTACTTTGCTAACGATAATTGAAAAAATTAGGTATTTAAGCTAGTTCAAATTTCAAAGTTATTTTTCTCGACTTTAAAGAAGCAAACAAATTTAAATAAGTTTAACTTTCTATGATATATTAATTTTAATTTATATAATATTTATGAAAATCTATACTCCCCTTGTCAGGTATTTTAAAATAAAATAAAATACAAAACCCAGAATTTTAACACAAAAATAG
>NW_026100435.1:3811-4038 GCF_025091365.1 Daktulosphaira vitifoliae
ATATATATAAAAGTGTCAGTCTTTCCGGAACATTTTCAAAAGTTAAGTTGAAAAAGTTCTACTTTCTATACGCATTTTAAAAACTTTGTACCCCCCCTGTATAAACGGAAAAATGACCAATTAAAAAAAAATGGACGTCGAATGATAGAAGTTTATATAAAGTATTTATTGTTAAAAAATAGAATTGATTCATGCATTTTTTAAAAAGTTATAGCATCATAATGTTA
>NW_026100436.1:0-4021 GCF_025091365.1 Daktulosphaira vitifoliae
AATACGATTTTTGTAAAAAAATTCTTTTTTATATTTTTAACTTTATAATGCTATAACTTTTTGAAAGATGTATGGATTAATGTAATTCTATTTTTGTAGATGCATGGTGTCTTTACCTAACATTTGGTATATTTTTTTTATAAATCTGACTTTTTACCTGCCTACAGGGGGGATTCAAAATGACAACTTTTTCACAAAAAATTGACTTTTTCAACTTAAATTTTGAAAGTGTTCCGGAAAGTCTGATACTTTTATATATATATTAAATTAAAAGTGTATTGATCAATATAATTTTTTTATGGGAAATTCTATTTTTTAATAATCCCTTTTTCATTCGACATACTTTATCTTAATCAGGATATTAATAAGGAACTAGCAGTTTATGAAGCTTTTGGAATAATCCACAAATTTTTTAAAATTAAACACTATCTAAAGATTTGCATCGAAGCGTTTTTTTTTTTTATAGTGATTTTAATCACTGTCAGATATCATTATACTTGATCCATCTATACCACGTCACCACTGTGCCGCGACCCCCCTGTGCTGGCATTTTTAACTTTATAATGCTATAACTTATTGAAAAGTGTATTGATCAATAGAATTTTTTTATGGGAAATACTATTTTTTAATAATTCCTTTTTCATTTGAGATCCTTTATCTTAATCAGGATATTAATAAGGAACTAGCAGTTTATGAAGCTTTTGGAATAATCCACAAATTTTTTAAAATTAAACACTATCTAAAGATTTGCATCGAAGCGTTTTTTTTTTTATAGTGATTTTAATCACTGTCAGATATCATTATACTTGATCCATCTATACCACGTCACAACTATGCCGCGAGCCCCCTGTGCTGGGTTTTAATATTATTAAATTAATTTTAATTAATTTTTTTCAATAAAAATAGGTATCAACTACAATTTGAATATTTTTACTTTGTTATTAATCATTTTTTAACTCTAATTGTTTGTTCTACTACCATTCTATAAGATTCAAAAAAATTTGGTAACATGTTACTTAATAAATCATTTATCATAAACATTTGATTTTTTATAATAATTATTTATTATAGAATACAATATAACAAATATTTCGAGTTAAACAATTTTAAGAAATAAAGTATATTTACTTATTTTTGATCAACAAAATAAATTCAAGAGTAATTTAATGTAATATTTACAGTAAAAATATTAAACATAAAACTATAATCATTAAAAAATTTAATTCAAGTTATACAAATCAAGCGCATAAAAAAAATTATATGTTTTATAATGAAATGTATTTAAATTTACTTTTCAGTAAAATATTCTGCGGCTATAGGTATTTATATTTATTCGAAAATCGGTAGTATTTTTAACGTGAAAATTAGAATATTTCGAAATTTGTATGTGTCTTTTAACGGTATAATGTCAATAATTTGAAAAAATCAAAATTCAAAGCAGTATTTAATCAAAAAATAGTGAAAGTTGTTTGAACTAATATTTATCAATAATAGTAATCAGCTGATTATGGATACTTCAAGAATTTTTTGTTAGTGTAAAGTTTGTTGTCGTTGGATAAGTATTTAGTGTTCATGTTGAAAAAGCGGCCGAAAAACGCAGTGATCGAATCGTGTCTATCGTCAATATAATTATGTTGAATTTCCATGTTTAAATCGAATAGTTTGCCAAATTGTATTAACTAGAAAATTAATTGATCGACATTAACTATAATTGTGATTTCCTTATAGAAATTTGATTGATTTACCTNTAATTGTGATTTCCTTATAGAAATTTGATTGATTTACCTCGTTTCGACCTGTAGTTTTAGGTATGTGGAGTGCTACGTTGGGAGCAATACTTCTTCACAGGTCGAAGAGTTTTTTACCGCCTCCTTCGTAGTTGCTACACATATGTTTTTCAAGACTGTAAACTTCGTGTTTCTTATACGAAGGGCCGCCCCATGGGGGAGACGTCACTATGCCCCGTGGCTTATATTTTTTTAAGGTTTCTGCAATTTCGAAGAAATCTCCCAGTATAAATGTAATTTTCTCATTGACTCCATAAATCTCAGCATTTCTTTTCGCGAATTTCAATTTATTAGCATCGTTATCCACAGCGATTACTTGTTTGTATCTTTTGGCCACATAAATCTCAGCATTTCTTTTCGCGAATTCCAATTTATTAGCATCGTTATCCACAGCGATTACTTGTTTGTATCTTTTGGTAAATTGGATGATGTTACCACCAGCACCACAAAACGGATCCATAGCGACGTATAGGCCAAGACATCTCAACGCTATGTGTGTACTTAAAATTTCAGGACAAACTGAATAAAATGATTCTAAAAAAAAAAACGTTATATAATATAGTAAAAAACTTAAGTTTGTTGAAATAATAATTTTATTACCATTGTCCATCATGATTCCTTCGTCGAATTTAGAAAACAATAAGTACCTCTTATCCCATAAATGTTTTTTAATATCATTAGGCCGAGTTCTAGTTGCGGATTTTTTGTTGTTATTATTTTCACGACGTAAATTTCCATTCACTTTAGTTTTTTCCAGGCCTTCTGTAGTAAAAAGTTCAATTTTTTTACTTAGCAACGCACTGTTAGTGTAAGATGTTATAATTTTTTCGGTTAATTTTTTAGACTGTATTCTATTACATTTGAGTGAATTTTCTATTAAGATGCGGTTTTCTTGATTTGTTGTAAATATAAATCCCGGCACTATTTCAAATGGTTGTATTGAATTATTGTTTTTTGACTGTATTAAGTCTGAGTTAAAAGACTTATCAGTTTTTACAGAAGTCTCTGTAGAAGTGTGAATGAGNACAGAAGTCTCTGTAGGAGTGTGAATGGGCTCTTTTTCAATTTCAGTTTTCGTAACAATTTCTAGGTTTAGTTTTTTGACGTGTTCAATTTCATTATTCATTAATGAAGGTTTGGTATTAGTGTTTGAGGGCTCTTTTTCGTTTTCAATTATCGGAGTTCCCGTAAATGTATCTTCTATGAGCGGTTNGTTTGAGGGCTCTTTTTCGGTTTCAATTATCGGAGTTCCCGTAAATTTATCTTCTATGAGCGGGTCTTCAAAAATTGATTTTTTTGTCAAAATAGGTGTGTCCAAATTAATAGGATGTGTAGTCAAAACTGGGCGGCGATTATTCATAATAGATTCTACTGGTTTAGTTGAAGCAACTTTCTTCTTAAAAAGTTTCATCTCCAAAAACGTCTGCAGCGACACAACTGCCAATGCAATAAACATAAATCTCTGATTACTTGAAATGGAATTATAAAATATATCACCAACGTCGTTATCACGAAAAACAAATAAGACTCCATATTTTTTTATAAATATAGACACAAAAAACTTAAAAATTTTCAGTTATAATTAGAGAAAAATGTAACAGTTAAAGTGTTTAAAGTATATACGTACTCATTTATCACAAAAAATAACTTAAGCATAAGATCACCAAATGGTGTCGATTTAAACAGCATTTTTTATCCTATTTAAGTAAAAAAATTTGCTTTGTTTACATATTATTTAAACCAATAAATATAACCAAACATTTTTTTCAATTGGCCAACAATTAAAACATTTATTTAAAAAAATAAATTATTTCAAATTACTAGTCTGATACGTTTGTCCTGAATAAGTAGCATTGATTTCATAGTTAAGGTCTACAACCAAAACCTTATTTTCTAATGAAATAATATAAAAACAGGTGGATTCCTTAATTTCTCTTTACATATTATTATGAAATATTTACATTTTTTTTATAACTCCTATGAAATTTAAATGCAGGTGTTTATTATAATTTTTTTTATGTATATTCTTTTAATTATTATAAATAAAAAAAATTCCACGGAATTAAAAATGGAGTAAACAATAATGTAATGAAAAAAAGTTATAACAAATTTTTTTAACATAGATTGTTCAGCGTCTAACTAATAATAGCTGTTTAATTTTTGGTCGAGAAATATCTAATTAAAACTATACATGGCAACATCACCATTTTTTATTTAAAAAAATTGAAAAAAAA
>NW_026100437.1:0-731 GCF_025091365.1 Daktulosphaira vitifoliae
TCTAATTTTTTCGACTTCCAAAGTTTATTTATGTGTAAACATGTAGTTTTTCATAAATTTTAAGTTTTTTCTTACTTACAATGTCACTTGATGATGTTTCACTTTTTTGTCGACTTCAAAATTTTTTCGACTTTCAAACGCTATTTATGTGTAAACATGTTGTTTTTCTTAAATTTTAAGTTGTTTTTCATTTATATCTTTGTTTAATGATGTTTCACTTTTTCGTCGACTTTCTAATTTTTTCTTACTTCAAAATTTTTTCGACTTTCAAAGGCTATTTATATGTAAACATATTGTTTTTCATAAATGTTATGTTTTTTCTTACTTACAACGTCACTTGATGATGTTTCACTTTTTCGTCGACTTCAAAATTTTTTCGACTTCCAAAGTCTATTTATGTGTAAACATGTTGTTTTTCTTAAATTTTTAGTTGTTTTTCATATATATCTTTGTTTAATGATGTTTCACTTTTTCGTCGACTTTCTAATTTTTTCTTACTTCAAAATTTTTTCGACTTTCAAAGGCTATTTATAAGTAAACATATTGTTTTTCATAAATGTTAAGTTTTTTTTACTTACAACGTCACTTGATGATGTTTCACTTTTTCGTCGACTTCAAAATTTTTTCGACTTTCAAAGGCTATTTATAAATAAACATATTGTTTTTCATAAATGTTAAGTTTTTTCTTACTTACAACGTCATTTGATGATGTTTCACTTTTTTGTCGACTT
>NW_026100437.1:3029-3504 GCF_025091365.1 Daktulosphaira vitifoliae
ATGATGTTTCACTTTTTCGTCGACTTTCTAATTTTTTCGACTTCCAATGTCTATTTATGTGTAAAAGTTTTGATTTTCTTAAATTTTTAGTTGTTTCTTACTTAGAACGTAGTTTAATGATATTTCAATTTTTCATCGAATTTCTAATTTTTTCGACTTTCAATGTAAATTTATGTGTAAAAGAGTTTTTTTTCTTAAATTTTAAGTTGTTTTTCATTTAGATCATTATTTAATGATGTCTCACTTTTTCGTCGAATTTCTAGTTTATTCCATTTTCAAAGTCTATTTATGTGTAAACATGATGTTTTTCTAAAAATTTAAGTTTTTTCTTACTTAGAACGTAGTTTAATGATGTTTCACTTTTTCGTCGACTTTCTAATTTTTTCGACTTTCAATGTCTATTTATGTGTAAACATGTTGTTTTTCTTAAATTTTAAGTTTTTTCTTACATTGAACGTCATTTGATGATGTTTCA
>NW_026100437.1:3644-3840 GCF_025091365.1 Daktulosphaira vitifoliae
ATGATGTTTCACTTTTTCGTCGACTTTAAAATTTTTTCGACTTCCAAAGTCTATTTATGTGTAAACATGTTGTTTTTCATAAATTTTAAGTTTTTTCCTAGTTACAACGTCATTTGATGATGTTTCACTTTTTCGTCTACTTTCTAATTTTTTCGATTTCCAAAGTCTATTTATGTGTAAACATGTTGTTTTTCTT
>NW_026100437.1:3898-4010 GCF_025091365.1 Daktulosphaira vitifoliae
TACAAAATCTTTGATGATGTTTCACTCTTTCGTCGACTTTCTAATTTTTTCGACTTCCAAAGTCTATTTATGTGTACACATGTTGTTTTTCTTAATTTATAAGTTGTTTTTC
>NW_026100438.1:0-4007 GCF_025091365.1 Daktulosphaira vitifoliae
TAATGGTATTCTCAATTAAACATTGCAATTTTTTTAGGCCATATATTGCATCTACTTTTTGTTTATTTTTTAACAATAAAGTAACATACATCAATTTTTTTCTCATTAAATGCATTAAAACAGTTTTAAAAACGTTTAAGACTTTTTGTTGGTAAATTCCTATTTGTTTTATCCATGAACCAAACCAAAAATAATTCTTTGCCTTTGTATATTCTCTATATATGTTACTGTAAATAGTTTTAAAATTATCTTTACTCTGTTCACCAAAATCCATTATAATAGTTCTCAGTAATTTTTTGTCTTCAATTATGTCACACATATAAATATTTCTGAGTGAGAACGAATTTTCTTGTCCTTTTACATTTTCTAATTCAATTTTGTTGATTTCTTTTCTTTGATACATAATTTTTATTAGTTTTGTATGGAGTATATAATAATCTCCAGGAAAATAACCAATGTTATAATTATTATGTTTTCGACATATTTTTTTAAGTACATTATGTAAACGAAAGAAAATAAGTTCGGTAGCCTTTTCAATATTTTTCTTATATCGATATACATCATTACTAAACAATTGAACATAATAAGTATATAAATGTATCATCCAAAAAATGGTTAGTTTATTATCAATATAATAATTTATCATTGTAACTAAAAATTGTTTTGTAATAGATTCATTTATAATAATTGTGTTTATATCATAAGTTTGTCCAGATGGCAAATGAATGAGGCGATTAAAAAGTTCAGTATATTCCATAAAAGTAAACATATTACTACAAAAAAGGTCCAAAAATATTATATCAGTTTTTTTCGTTAATACAATATTTTCTAGATGTTGATTTCTACTCAATATTTCATTTTTGATATCTGAGAATGACAAATTCCGTACCTCATCATAACTATCATAGGAGAATCCAGTGTCTAATTTTAAAGCTGATTCTAATGATATTTGAATTTTCTTCCAATTATTTTTGCTGTAACATAATCTTGTCTTCAAAACACATAACAAATAACATAACATAGTATATTTTTTTAAAATCATTTTTAATTGGTTATGTATAAATTATTTAAAAACGTGTAAGTAAATATGTAAAATATTTTCAAAATATATTTTTAAAATATATTCAAAATATGTATTTTTTTAAAATCTTTATATGTACTATAATAACGTTTATTTAAGTGTTATTTTCAATTTTAAAAACAGATCGCATAAATCATATGTTATACATTTAATAACCTTTGTACAAATAATTTATTTTAATAAACAATATATTAGACTCTAATTTTGAATGTTCAGTAATAAATAAAATATTAATAATAAGTAGGTGCAAAAACCTGATACAAATTTATGAATTAAATGGAAATATAAGTTTTTTAGGTGACTAAATAATTTCCATTGTAATTTTGGGTAGCTTCAGTAAAAATGTTCTAAATAATAAATATACTACTAGACTTGGGAAAAAAATATTGGATATCAAAGCAATGGAATGATGGAATGATGTTATTTAGACAAATACATTAAGCTCGAGTCTAGCTACCTACTACATATAAGCTTACAAATATACTTAACTTAATATATATAGTTTTAGAATAATATCTAGGTGAAACCTTTTCTTTTATCTGCCTCGAGACTAGCTACTTAATAAGAAATACTCACAATAAATTTTTAATATTGGATAAACATTAAAAATAAGGTTAAGTAAGTCATTAAAAGGAAATAATTTACAAAAAAAAATTATATTTAAAATATTAATTAATATTTATTTCCATGAGATGAAAAATATAATATTATTATCAATTAAGCAAATAAATATAAATTAAAAGATTTTCCAAAAAAAATTTACTTTAACATTTTTTAGTATATTTAAAAATAAAGGTTATTATTAATTTGAAAAAAAATTTAAGTTCAAAACAAACTGTTTGGTTTATGTCAGAGAAAGTATGAAACTCGAGTAGAGTTTCCTAGATTTTGTGTATTTTGATACAACTAATGGAACTGGTTTTAACGTGGAAAATGGCTTATTATGATTAGAAGAGGGTAGCTTAGTGATCTATAGCGTAATCTTGAAAACTGACGATTTTAACTCCAGTTGACTACTTAGTATAGAAGCCCTGCATATAGGCACTGTTCTAAAATCTGTACAATAATTTGATTTTATCAAGATATTATCTGTTTATTTAGTTTTTTAAGAAGGGGACTTTATTTTGGCAATAAAAATATTTATAATAGATGAAATACATATTTAAATGGTAACATATTCTATGCTAATATTGTATAGAATATGTTAAACAAATAAAATAAAAATAAAAAGATAGATAAAGTTTATTGTTGAGTCAATTAATGTGAAAGTTAGAGTGAGAGTAAGACTTTTGAATCGAAGGTTATAAAATGACAATATAAATATAATTATAGAATATAAAAATATCTTATAAAAATCTTACCTGATATTTTTTCTTTAGTTGATATAATAAGTTTAGTGATAATATTAATAAAATTATGAATAAAGTAACACAAATTCAAGTTTTAGTTCACAAATCAAGCACGTAAGAACTTCGACAATGACGATCACGATGTTCTCTTAACGTAGTCTAGAATACGATAAGAACAGGGCAGAATAAGGGTTTGCTCTTCCTTTTTATAATATTTTTTCACCCTCGAAAATCATCATTGTCTAATTCTTAATGTATAACTGTTTATTGATAAATAAGCATAAAATATAGAGATTTTTACAGATGAATAGAATATATAAATTATTTTGACAATTACATATAACATTAACATAGTTTTTTACCAATAAGACCAGGATTAATACAATGTATTTAATTATTAAAACTAAAATAACAAAGATTTAAACATTTCTTAAATTAACAGCAAACAATTAATTAAACAACAAACATTTCTTATTATATTTTAAAATAAATCATTTAAACTAATCATTTATTTAAAAAAAAATTTTAAGTTCAAAAAAAATTGTTGGGATTAAGTCACAGAAAGAATTAATCTGGAGAGGGGTTTTCTAGATTTTGTGAATTTTGAAACAATTATAAGATCTGATTTTAACGTGGAAAATGGCTTATTATGATCAGAAGAGGGTATATAGTATAACCAAGAGGGTATATAGTAACTCAAAAAAGTAAAAAAAGATTTATTATTTAAGTGGAAAAAGGAGTTACTATTTATTTTAATAATAAAAGTTTCTCGGGTATGAGTTCGAGGGTTTATGAGAATAGTGAAGAGGTAATAGAAAGACAAAGTGATTTTATTAGTGATCACTCAATCTTTCTTTGTTCCTATGTTAACCATATACTTAAAGAGTTAATGTTTTTTTAAACCTTATTAATTTAATTAATTAGTATTTACCTTGATATTTCCAGAGGAAGTCTAAAGAATGAATTAAGTCGTCTGTTTATTTTGAATAAATCTCAACGTATCTGTTTACTTCTTACACATGAATTAAACNACTTTGAACTGACATTTCAATTACAATCTCTTAACCATAACTTTATAATAGGTGCAGATTTTAATGCCAAGCACCATACTTGGAGTCGATCCACTATTACTAGGGGTCGTTCCCTCTATAATTTAATCACACTAAAAAATTACAGAGCAATTGTAACAGACTCGCCAACTTATTGGCCTTCTCATGTTAATCGTNTCGCCAACTTATTGGCCTTCTCATGTTAATCGTCATCCTGATACTATCGATTTTTTCTATAACGCAGATCTTAGATTATCTTATTTTCCAGCATCCTGGAAATCATCGATAATTGTTACAATTCTCAAACCTGGGAAACCTCCTGAAGATCCCTCCTCGTACAGACCAATAAGTCTTTTAGCCTAACTAGCTACTTAATAAGAAACACACACAATAGATTTTTAACATTGGATAAACATTTAAAATAAGGTTAAGTAAGTCATTAAAAGGAAATAATTTACAAAAAAAATGATATTTAAAATATTAATTAATATTTATTTCCATGAGATGAAAAATATAATATTATTATCT
>NW_026100439.1:0-3999 GCF_025091365.1 Daktulosphaira vitifoliae
CATAAACAATTAAATTGTCTAAAAGCTCAAGTAATCACAAGAATGATTAATAGCTTCTATTTAATCAAATAGAAATAAATTTGTAAAACTCTTAACGACCCATTGAAGTTTTATGTGTAAATCATAAAGGGATAAATTTAATAACTTTACATACTTGTAAGCATTGGCTATTTGAAGTAGTATAATACCACAATTTAAAAAAGGATAAAAATAATTTAGAATGATTTTCTTTCGTCAAATCTAGTTTTGTTTGGCATATTTTCATTTCATAACGAGTGTATGTTACAGTTTATTTGTTTTTCAGAAAAATCATGTACAGTAATAATTTAGTTTAGTGTGTTTTGTAGTCGTTTGGGTATTGTTATCTTAATTTATTGTAAACACTGACAAATAAAGTATTTTTTGGCCCAAAGCTAGAGCATATAGCAACAAATATTGGATTCATGTTATTTAGTTTAGATAAACAGCTGAAAATAAATTATTTACAAATAACAGTGATAATGACATTTCGTTAATACTGAATGTTTTTACTTTCAGCATCTCAATTGATCAAAGTAGCCAAACGTTCGTTTGAAATTATCAAACGTCTTAAATCATCTCGTACTTATTATTTAAATATTAAAAATGAATTCTGTTTAATTGTCGAGGTAATTTTAAGTAAAAAAGCTGTTTACAAAAACGACGATGAAAACCTTAGTGTAGTCTGCATTAAGAAAGTTGGAAAAAAATGAAAAGTGTTTCTTCAAAGCAAATATTTTTTTTTAATATTGTAAAATAGTTTCTAACCAAAACTTGTCCGAAACAGACGACGGACTAGTGAGGAAACATTTTAAATGAAAGTTATTTAATCACTTTAATCCGAAGTTCACGTCACGTTAGCCGGCCGGGGCGACCATTACGATACAAAGAGGCGCCATGGAATTGGTGGAGCGTGGCTCGTTTTTACCATGAAAGTAGTAGTAGTAGTAAATAATTGTTGTACTCACACTTAAAGACCTATGCCTAACCAAATCATGAGTTATAGAGCCTCGGATTAATAAACTTTATAGTACCCTTATAATAATAGTAATCTGCAGAAACACCAGTGGAAACCAAACATAGTAACCATAACATGCGTAGTATTAATTTATAGCGGCCCGCGCGAACTGTAAGCGAAATTGTTTTTCTGAAATGTCGAAAAGAAGTTACACATGTTAATCAAGTTAATTAGACACGTATTGTAGTGGACCTTTTTATTACAAGTGAATTCTTTAACCGTTATTATAATAAATGCGGTTTGCGATTAATCTTTTTGCTACCTTTGAATTATGAATAAAAGGGATAATATTCCAATTAAATTTAATTGTACTTTACCATTGTTAATGTAAAACCATACTGTTTGAGTAATTTAACTTTAAGAGTATAATACAATAAATACTCGACTTTATTGTACCGCAAAAGAACTTGAAATTTTACAAACAAAAGCTCGTGTCTTGTTATGACTATAGTCATAACGTTACAATATTATTATATTACTCAATATTATTAGGTTACTCAAAGTAATTATAATTTTAAGAAAAATAGCCTTTGAATTAAAGGCCATCTAAATTTTATTTATGTAAAACCAAAGTTTGATGTTAAATGGTAATGTTTTTTTCACTTGAAAAGAGTCTACAAGAAAAAATCGTGTATATTTTGGGTTTCTTTACAAAAATCTAGTACATTTTTTATAATAGACAAAAAGTAAACTATAATCTTTAAAATATTATTTTACGAATTTGTTCTATTGTTTGCTCTGACTGTAGAGTTAATTTTTTTTAACGTTTTACTATAAATTAGTACAAATTCACTATTAAAAGAAATATGTAAAAAAAAAATTATTTTTTATAACAATCAAATATTAATCTATCTGACTATATTATTTTTAATATTATACGTATTTATTTTTTGTCTCGTTAATTTATAATATTATACGACAATAATAAACTTAGACAAATAAGTTATGGTTTATATGAAATCTTATTTACTGAGAATAGAGCATCATAAGTAATAAATAAAAATGTTGGACAATTAATTGTAAAACTTGTAAATTACTTTTTGTTTTCCATTGAGTTGTTGGCATTATATTTGTCGCTTACGTTTCTAATTTATTTAGATTCTAAGTAAAATAAGAAAAAGTTCCTTTCGAAATACGGTAAAAAGCATTATGGTTGAAAAAAAACCTATTGGTTAATCAGTACAACCAAATACCAGTTATATGGTTGTACTTAAACAATCAGGTAAAAACACATTCTTACAATTTTTCAATAGAGTGCTTACTCGTGAAACCTAATTAACTTGTCACAAAATAAGTTATAGATTTATTTTGTCTTGAACTAATAGACCATTACATAAGCGTATTGTTTTAGGCGATTTCATGTAATAAGAGAGAAATTTTAACTAGACAATCTTTTAGTCGGTTTATTTTTTCACTGGTTTTATTTTTAGAACAACAACGTTACATTTCATTTTTCTCCGCTCGGAAAATTTTCTATTAAGTAAATTATTTTGTCGAGTAAAATTGTTTCACATTGTTTTTACTCAACACCACGCACGTATTCGGAATAAAAAAATTGGACGAGTTGAGCATAAATCATCGACAGATACTTTTTCAAGGTGAAATGTTGAATACGATTTTGTCAGGGAAGCTGTTGGACGGCCGTATGACACGCACGTTAAAAAAATTACTCGGATAAATACATCGTAACACGACATGGTGTGCACAAGACTATTGGAATTGCAAAGTCTAATTCGCTCGAAAGTATCTTTTTAGTAAACGGACTGGAAGTTATTTGGGAAAACCATGTGATCGCGTCGTTTCGATAGACCAGAGGGGGGCGGCCGACATGGTCGTTTGTTGTTGGAAATCAAAATTCTCAACGCGAACTGTAAGGTGCCCGAATCGCGTATGCACAGCAACGTTAACGCCGGGAACACGTCGAGAAGTAGGAATTATGGAGTCGCGGCGCCATGTAATCTCCGATAAACATATAAGGTCAGATGTGAAGATGGTGGAACGCAACAATAACAATAAAACGTGATATACTGTGAGGTTTATGCTCTAACATCTACTACGGCGAGACGGTAGCGGCGTGGCAACCCTTCGCGTGCGCCCTAGAAATCGGTACCGGCGTCCATGTGTAGCAGCTGACTTTGTTGCCCTGTCTAATGGTTATTATCGCCGTTGTTGCCCAGCTGCGGACGGGTCGTATTCACTTCCCCTCCCGCAACCGTGTTACACGAGCTACTCGCCGGCACTCGTTATCTCTGTACTGGTGTACTGTTTGGACGGCGTTTGCTTTGTAAACTTAATAAATTCACCGCCGAAATATAAACAAAACCGCGAAAAAATAAGTCGAATAAATCTCGGCAAGTCGTTGGCTTTTCGCACTGATAACTTAAGGCTGACCTTGGCGATTTATGAAGACAAGACCAGAGCATCATGTGCATGAAACGCTCAACATAAACGGCATTCATAGATTCGCGTGTTTTGCGAGAAAACAAAAAAAAAAATTCCCAAGAAAAATACTTAACCTCGCCAATTTCTACGGATAACCGCACACTATTTTATACTCGACACATACGATTTATTATGTTATTTATTGTACACCGACATTTTTCGTCCGTTCTCGGTTCTATGTATTAGATATTGTTAACGAGTAATGATTGAGCTTGGCCTTAAAATAATTTATAACTCGTCAACATTTCGTACGAGATTACTGCCGTTAGTTTATTAACTGACTTACAACTTAGTTACAAGTTACAGACCTTTCCGGAATTTCATAACTAACCTATACAGTATAATACGGTTCGACCAAAGGGTCCTGTTGATAGTTCCGGAAACTTGAAAGGCCGCGCTAAATCGACTAATTACGAAAACCTCAAAACCTGCTGAACGGTGAAGAGTTTGTTGTTACATCAAAATTATTATTCGTGTTTAATTTTTTCAGTACTAATTTTTTTTTTTTTTTTAGTAAACTG
>NW_026100440.1:0-1099 GCF_025091365.1 Daktulosphaira vitifoliae
GGAAGAAAAAAACGAAACTAGGAGATTTAGGACCGTGTAAATAAAGACTACTAATCTAAACTTAAAATAATAACATATTATCGAAAACGTGTACATTTGATTTTATTTAAGTAATACACTGGCACGTCCGGCAGTAACGGTCAGACCCGTTCGGATTTTAAAATGTCCAAACAGGTAGATAATAGCCGCCCGATAAAGATACACATAATTAACATAAGACCGATGATAAAGATTACAACAAAATTGTAATTTTATAGTAATCAATATAGAAATTAGAATCGTTGAGAACGGCAATTTTTTATTTGTTTCACAATTTCAAATAAATTTAATTTGATACTATAGACGACTAAACTTATAATCTATATACTTTTTTAGAAACCCAATTAATTATTGAATAAATATGGATATTAAATACATGTGATAGGAAAATTGTTTTCAATATAATTATTGAAATGGTACCAACATTCCTAACAATTTCTATTATATATTTAAATAAAACTAATTCAATGTACTGTAAGTTAAAAACAAATGATCCTAGAACTTGTTTTTTATAAATAATCTGCTACCAAAGTCATAGAAATTTAAAATTTTTAGATACTTTTTTTTTTTAATTTATGATAATGTTCTAGAATAACTGTATCCTCCTAACTTGTACTAAATGAAAGTTTAAGAAAAATAATATGACAATTAAAAAAAATTTGTTTATAATCGGCAAATTTCAAATTATTTTAATGATATAAAAATTTTTGGGTACAATTTTTTTTTTAAGTAGCAACAGACGTATTGAGGGGCTTCAACTCCAATCAAATACTCTCAAACAAAAATTCACCAACATTTCTTCAATTCCATTAACTCCAAAATTTACGATAGTGAGATTAATCACTATTTGATTTTCATGAATAAGGTTTTGATATGCATAATCTAAACAGTACNACTATGCATAATCTAAACAGTACCTTTTTATAACAGGGAATTATATTTTCATAAATAGAAATAATCGAAATAAGTCATCCATCTAAAAGTGTGTAATTGCAATTTTAGCTTCGATGCGAAGCTGAGAAGGTATTGGTTTTACTATGATGTGTTTTTTTTTTTTTTT
>NW_026100440.1:1242-3995 GCF_025091365.1 Daktulosphaira vitifoliae
CTTTAATTTGAAAAAAAAAAATTTGACCTCTGGACTTGTCTTCGTGGTGAAAGTTGACATCAAAGTTAATAAAAAATTACGATTTTTGTAAAATAATTTTTTTTTATAATTTCAACTTAATAATGCTCTAACTTTTTCAAAAATGAACGTATGAATATAATTTTTCTTTATGTAGATGCTTGATGTCTTTACCTATCATTTGGTATATTTTTTTTGTAAATCTGACACTTAACCTGCCCACAGGGGGGGATTTAAAATGACAACTTTTTCACAAAAAATTAACTTTTTCAACTTAACTTTTGAAAATGTTCCGGAAGGTCTGACACTTTTATATATATCTTAAATTAAAGCTAATGTAATGTACTCTAATTTGAAAAAAAAAAATTTGACCTCTGGACTTGTCTTCATGGTGAAAACGGCTACCGAATGCTATTTTTGTGTGAAAATTTTCGATTTTATAATTTACATTTTTTACTTTAAAGTGCTATAACTTTTTAAAAAATGTATGGATCAATACAATTTTTTCATGAGAAGTAGTATTTATATACATCTTTCATTGGATATACTTTTTTTTTAAATCAGACTATTTCCCTATATATGGGGGGGCTTCAAATATAAAAAATGCATATAGAAAGTAGAACTTTTTCAACTTAACTTTTGAAAGTGTTCCGGAAGGTCTGACACTTTTATATATATCTTAAATTAAAGCTTATGTAATATACTTTAATTTGAAAAAAAAAATTGACCTCTGAACTTGTCTTCGTGGTAAAAGTTGACATCAAAGTTAATAAAAAATTACGATTTTTGTAAAATTATTTTTTTTTATATTATTAACTTAATAATGCTCTAACTTTTTCAAAAATGAACATATCAATATAAATTTTTTTTATATATATGCTTGTATGTCTTTACTTATCATTTGGTATATTTTTTTTGTAAATCTGACGCTTAACCTGCCCACAGGGGGGGATTTAAAATGACAACTTTTTCACAAAAAATTTACTTTTTCAACATAACTTTTGAAAATGTTCCGGAAGGTCTGACACTTTTATATATATCTTAAATTAAAGCTAATGTAATATACTTTAATTATAACATAAAAAATTTGACCTCTGGACTTGTCTTCACGGCGAAAATGGCTACCGAATGCTATTTTCGTGTGAAAATTCTCGATTTTATTATTTATATTATATTTAACTTTATAATGCTATAACTTATTGAAAAGTTTATGGATCCACACAATTTTTTTATGAGAAATAATATTTTTTAATAAACCCTTTTTCATTCGACATACTTTATCTTAATCGAGATATTAGTAAGGAACCAGCAGATCAAGTAGCTTTTGGAATAAAGGACCAATTTTTTTAAAATTAAACACTATCTAAAGATTGCATCGAAGCGTTTACTTTTGATAGTGATTTTAATCACTGTCAGATATCATTATACTTTATCCAACTATGCCACGTCACCACTGTGCCGCGACCCCCCTGTGCTGGGTTTTATATTTAACTTTATAATGCTATAACTTATTGAAAAGTTTATGGATCCACACAATTTTTTTTTAATAAGTGGTAACTGACGTATTTAGGGCTCAACTTCAAAAATATACTCTAAAACAAAATTACCAGTAATCTTAAAGCACATTCACCTCTGAGTAAGAGGCAAAATATTAAAAAAACAAATATACCTAATAATAATAGATTTAAAATACCTTCTCAGCTTCACATCGAAGCTAAAACATTTAACAAAAACAAATTTAAAACAATCTTCTGATTTGACTTTTGATTTGATTAGATACGAATAACCTATTGAGTAAATGATCACCATTAAAATAACCTTTAACATTATTTAAAAAAACTGCTGTCCTGGCCGGGGTGTGTGAAAAAAATTTTTTTTAACATATATTTTAAACAAAATGATTTAAATTATGCATAATCCAAATAGTACATTTCTATTAATAGGGAATAATAGATCCAACATCACGAATAATCAAATTAAGTCATATATTTAATACTTTATCATTAAAAAATTTACCAAGATCGCTCGATTTAATTCATATTTGTATTGCTAACTCAAACTTAAATCCAACAATTGAAATTAAAAAAAGTAAGAAAATTAAATAACTTTTAAATCCTTATATATTTAAAATAATTAAAAAAATGTTGATTGTTAAAATGGTAAAACAAGCTTATTTTTTTTGTAATTTATTACAATATTAATAAAGTTAATACATTTTTACAAGAAAAAAAAGTAAAAAATAATCTTAATATTCATTTCAAAGCCATTTTCAAGGGCTTTTTTAATACAAATATTAAAATCTTTGTAACATTATAACCTGTATTTGTATTGGGTTCCCATGTTAGGATGAGACACGGTGACGTGTTGGAGTGGACTGTACACTTAACTTTTACGAATAACTACAATAATATAATTTAAGTTCTAGAATTTACAGTTAATAATCAGTTCCCCTGTTGGTCGGGGTTAGAATAGACCATCGGTTGTTCCTGCCTGTCGTAAAAGGCGACTAAAAGGGACTTGTAGTAGGGCAGCAGTTACTACAATATTGGGTGTAGGTTCATCAGCTACACACCAGGCAGCAGCCAACAGATACGGGAAACTGTATAATTGATGGCTGCACTGCGATACGGAAGGCAACGGGAAACCNCGATACGGAAGGCAACGGGAAACCACCGTATTAATATCCCAAGTAACAGCAATCAACATGTCTTCTTCTCAAGTAAAAAATTCCGGAG
>NW_026100441.1:0-3438 GCF_025091365.1 Daktulosphaira vitifoliae
TTCCCTATATATTTTAGAGGCCATACTTGAAAATAAGTAGTCTGAACTCACGTAAAACCCAACAAATAAATTGTTTGATATAATGTGAAACTTTGATAATAGTAAAAGAAAATGCTTTTTATTTTAATATGTGAATAGTTATATTGATATTAGGTATATTTCGATCCAGATGTCGCGTAGGATCCAAATTATGAAAGTAAATTTTTGGATAACTAGAGTTTGATATTTAAATACTAAATACTGTATTAACTAATTTTTCAATAGACTTCCGAAAAATTATTAATATTGACTTGTACCAGTTTTACTCGTACTCTTGTATATTTAATAGAAATTGACTCTACCATTCCACGTTTTCTTGTAATCTGTATAATATTTTGTGACGTAAAAAATTGACCTATCTTTAATAGTATTGTTTAACAAAATAAGTTAATTCAATTAGTTAATGTGAACATCATACAATTAAGTGTAACTGCTCAGCAATTGGTAATGCGGTGTTATTGTCTGAATAGTATTAATTTCGTGCTGAATAAAAATTAATTTTGAACATTATAATTTAGTAATAACATAATTAAATCGTCCTAAATAATGCAATCGCACATGCCCGTTTTATATTTTATCTGTTGTACAATCGTTCATAATAAATTATCATTGTGATAACAAAACGCCCAGCTGACCACTACAGTACTGTCAATAATTCAACCGGTCCCAGATGTCTGTCAACGAGGCATGCACTGATGTCGGCGTTTGTTTTCCCTTCCGGTCCATGTGTGTCGTGGCCGTCAANACGGTCCATGTGTGTCGTGGCCGTTTTGTTCAAATGTATTTTGGCCGGTCGTGAAATCTGTCTCCAGCCACCTACTTAATTTTATTTTTTGCGTATATTGAACATCTCATAGCTGCCTAACTTTTACTTTTGGCCCTGGTGATCGAGCCATGCGTGAAGATTTCATTTGTTGGCTACGGCCTGGACATCATGATAATATAATTTGGTAACTTTGTACAGCATTCCCGTCTTTCTTTATTTTCGTCTATTTCATTGTTTCTTCTATTCGTGCATTGTCACGAGGTTTCTTCAAAAATATCTTAAATGATATTAATATATTTTAAATATTTTAATATGATTATTCTATCTGATCTCTTGGCACATTTGCTCATTGACTATTGGTAAATCAGTTTGAAATATTATTTTCGTCCATCCTATAATTATTTTTGTCATGTTGAGTGTAATAATACCTCACATATGTTGGACCAATCTAGATGTGCTTAGCAGTCTCAAGGCTCGCTATAAAAGCCTTAGATCCATATTGACCGATGTCAAGTTCTTAGTTTGAACATTATTGCAATGATAACCAATTTATTTTATTCAATATTAGAAAGTACGCTCCTGGCCCTTGGTCAAATCGAACATAGTCAATACAGCATTGTCAGAGATTATTTTCTCCTTCATGTCCTTTTTGTTTTATTTGTCCTTTAGCACATTTAATAATTTGTAATAATTTTAACTATGACTTGAAATATGTTATATAAAAGAATTTGTAATTTTATTTTATTTTGAACATTTGTAACTGACATTATTTTATTGTATTTCGGGCATCATTATTTTATTTAAACTCATTATGTAAAATAGAACCTCATCACCTAGACTACTCGTCTATCAGTTTTTAATTCCTTTTCCCCTAGAGTAAGGTAAAAACTTAGTAAATTAAAAAACAAATGTGTCAGTAATATTTAAAATTCCACTATGCTCCGGTCTGGTAGAGCCTCGGCTAGTGGTGAATCCAACTTCGTTTGGGTTTATGTGCTTCATCGGTGAAAGCCTCATGGTTAGAAGTCGGTGAACGTCACAATTTACTATAAAAGTCTAGTCATGCTTGGGTTTTAATTATCTAATTTTTCAATAATTCATAAGGAAATTCAAACTTAAGTGTAACTAAAATATAATTTTCAAAAAGGCTAAATTTATTATTCTCCATACCATGAAAAATATTTTATACATTTTTGAGCTGTCCAAGAACCCTCAGCTTTATATATATGATAAATTAAAAAAATATATATAATTTTTCCTCTAATTTTTTTTTTAAGTAATAATATATATTAGGAGTAATAATTATGAAATAAAATATTAATAAGGTAAATTTATACACAATTTTCATTTTAATATATTCTTTACCTGAAAAAATGTTATATTAATATCAAAACATAGGTCTGTCATAGCATATTTGCAAAACATGGCAATTAAAAACCATGTCTCATCAAAAACTTACTAACAAAGAATATAGCTTATTTAATATGTTTTATTTAAAGGAAATTAAAAATATCAAATATGATGAATTCAAACAGCAAAAGTAAAAACAAATTTAAGATTTAAAAAATATTGATTAAATACTGTTTTTTTTACAGATAATTGCATGTCCTCAAAGCTTGAAAAAAAAATGTTATTTTTGGTTTATTGTTATAAATATATGATATATATACATATATATTTTTCATTTTTTAGATTCAATGCGAAGCTGAGAAGGTATTAATTTCATCATTATTGTGTTTTTTTTTATGTCTGTTGCCATTTTTTCTCAGCTCTCACTGGACCGATTTCTTTCAACAATACGTCAAAAGATCACACATCGTATCTTGATGAAGACATAATCCTTAAAAATTGAATAATTTTCCCTCGTTCCTCGCGAATGGGGGAAATCTTCAAAAAAATTACAATTTTTAAAATCGATAAATTTTGTCATTTTTTTCAATTTTTTTTCTTAAAACTTCCATAACTTTTTCAAAAATCAACAAATAAACATAATTTTTTTTTATATTCGAACTTTAGATATTTACCTTTCATTTATAATATTTTTTAAAAATCTAACACTTAACCTGCTCACAGGGGGGGATTTAAAATGACAACTTTTTACAAACACTAACTTTTTATAGTTAACTTTTGAAAATGTTCCAGAAATAGTGCGTCCTTTAAACATATATCAAATTTAAGATATATATTAAAGTGTCAGACCTTCCGGAACATTTTCAAAATTTAAGTTAAAAAAATTAATTTTTTGTGAAAAATTTGTCATTTTAAATCCCGCCTTGTGGGCAGGTTAAGGGCCAAATTTATGAAAAAAATATACCAAATGAATGGTAATGATATTATGCATCTATATAAAAAAGAATTATATTATTATGTTCATTTTTGAAAAAGTTATGGCACTTTTAAGTAAAAAAAATTGAAAAAATTTCGAAAATTCGCGATTTTTACGGGGAACGAGGGAATTTTTTTCAATTTTTAAGGGTAATGTCTTCGACTAGATACAATTTGTGATCTTTTGACGTATCATTGAAAGAAATCGGTTCGGTGAGAGCTGAGAAAAAGTGGTAACAGACACAAAAAAAAAAACACATCTTAGTAAAACCAATACCTTCTCAGCTTCGCATCGAAGCTAAAAATTT
>NW_026100441.1:3819-3986 GCF_025091365.1 Daktulosphaira vitifoliae
GGGGGAAATCCCCCAAAAAATTACAAATTTAAAAATCGCTAATTTTCGGTATTTTTTCATTTTTTTTTACTTAAAATTGCCATAACTTTTTAAAAATGATCTAATCAATATAATTTTTTTTTTATAGTAACCTTAGATATTTACCTATCATTTTATATATTTTTTTT
>NW_026100442.1:0-1925 GCF_025091365.1 Daktulosphaira vitifoliae
TTTTTTTTCTCTGACAACCCGAAAATTATAGAATCCAACTGGATTTTTATTGAAATTTCGCCGAGCTATATTTTTTGTTTATAGTTGAAAAAAAAAAAATTTGAAAATATTTCTATTGAGATCTAATCAATAGTATAACGAATCGATTGTGATGTTTTCATTGACCATGTATGATTTTCAATCATAATTGAGTATAGAGAATAATTGTGCAGTGATAATTAAAAAAATAATTAAGCTGACCTGTTTTTTTCTAATATGTATAAAATAAAAGTTTAGAAATTGATTGAAAAAATAATTTCAATAATTTATAAATATAAAAAAAAGTTGTGAACAATATTTTCTATGTAGAAAAAACATTTTATTGTTGAAAACAGATTGATTTGATAAGATTATTTTAGACGATAAATATTTAGATTTTATTTGTTCTAAAAAATATTTTCGGACGAGTTTAGCGTTAATTTTAAAGAATTTTTTTCTCTCGAGTTGAATGTATTATTAAAAAAAATCGTGTTTTTCCATGTGAAAAAATAGAGTTAAAACATTAAAAAAAAAAATTAAAAACGACCTAACTGAATAACATCATAACTTACTTGATATTGGTTTGAACCGAATACTTCGACAATCACAGTGAACAGATTATTTTTTTCAATAATTATTCGCGGAATGTCTTGAATATTTTCAATAAAAAAAAACAATCGCACAATCTTCTAAGACAAAATCACGAACACTACACTCGTACGGTATCGTTTCAAAATCATTTGATAAAAATTATGCGTTTTACAATTGAATATAAAAAAAATCTCGTTTTCCAAAATAATTATTAAATATTTTCAAAACACTGTCGATACGAAGGCGGCGGCGGCGAGCACGACACACACTCACACCACACGACTGCGACCAACGGAAAACAACGTACGCGTGTCGACACCGCGCGTACAATCAGTGACGACTGCCGAGCGACGGCCGGCGGCACCAGGTCCTGCGATGTCTCTCCTCGGCGCCTCGCCGGCACATCACACAGTTATCGCGGTCCCCGTACGCTCCTGCCCTCTATTGGCAGCCGTCGGCCACCGATCGCACGGCGCACAATCCTTTTTTTCCGTTTTATTCGCCTTCTTTTTCTCTTTCTTCCTCCCCCGCCGCCGTCTCGACCGCGCGAGCTTTTTATTTTTTTTTTTCTCTCGTTATACCTCGTTTAGCGTGCACACCGCTCGCCCAGTTGTTTCCTATTATTTTTAACCGTTCCCGCAGTTTTTCGCCACCCAACGCCCTTCAATTCCCTATCAATCACGCCCAGTACGCATCGGTCGACCTATAGATACTCGATACACTCAATCGTCACCGCACTCCCACGACAGACGCCGTGGCCTATGCAAACCACCTACAACGTCCGTTTGTAATTATGCCGCATTATATTTAAATTAGTTTCCGCGTCTCGCTACAGTCCCAATGAATTTCATTTTTCACATTATTACAAACAATTCAATAAATTACTATTGGTTTGCTTTGCATGCGTATATATATTTATTCGGATTTTAGGCTTCGAAGTGTTGATTATAATGCAATTGGTTACGAATTAAATTACTAGATAAATTATTTTTTTTTTTTTTAAATAATCTATTAATAGAAACACGACGTTAGATTCAAGTGGACGAATCAACTACTTGTCTGTGTATGATTTTTCAGTTTTCAATGCTGAAAACAAAATGACAATATGTTTAGCTATTTATTTTTAACATTAAAATTGAACCTTAGACTTTGCATCGGTTTTTAAGTAGCTCATTGATTTTGACTAGTTAAATATTTATGTGAAAAATGTTGTCATATTGTTTGGTATTAACACCTCAATGTTTTCAATACAGTAGTTTAATATTTAACAAAATAAATCACAGTTTACAAGTGGAATCATTAACACATTTTTTTTT
>NW_026100442.1:2083-3953 GCF_025091365.1 Daktulosphaira vitifoliae
AAAATTACAAACCGCTCGCCAGACGGACAAGTATTGACTAACGACCACAGTGTCATATTGATTTCGAGGACAGCTGGTCCCACAAAAAAAAGCATGTCATCTGCCACAATTGTTATGCATATTTGTAAATAGTTAGATTATTTTTATTTGGTAGAAAAATAATAATATTATATTGTACATAATAAATATCGTGCAGACCGTATAGGCCGCTTATTATATAAATAACATGGTGCGTACAACATTGTTACAGAGATCATGTCGATGGGTACATTGATTTTACGATAATTATTGTCGATTATTTGTTTTGTTTACTTTGTGCACTGCACGAGTAATAATTTAAAACTTTAAAAATAATAAAAAATCCGTTGTCCTCGAATCGGTTGTACGACAATTCTCAGAAAAAAAAAAACGAGAATTATCGATAGTAATATAAACATGTAAAAATAATAACGGTCGTATCGTACCCAGCAATCTTTTTCGAAAATATTTTTTCGAATTACCGCAAATAATTATATTACAGTCCGTCATTATTACATACTGTCGTTGTTTTTTTACCAATTACAGTTGATTTCGATTAAACGGATTTGATGAAGCAATTTTACATATGTTAATATCCGCCGCAGCAGCACATCTCGGTAAAATACGGTCCTTCGCGTGTACCTGATTTTATTACGTTGTTTTTTCGCAGACTGCGACTGCATTAGACGCGCAAGTTATACTTATGTGGGGCCGATTTTGCGGTTCAATTATATTTTATTGAAGCGTACAATCCGAAATGCCAATAAACGTTGCACAGTCTAAATTATCCGTACACACTGCGGCAAAGGTTTTACATACTCTAAACGTTACCCGAGAAATCGGTGGGCTTGTAAAACGTTGCGGCGGTTTTGGATCTCGTTTGACGCGCATTTTGTACATTAACGTCTGAATATTGTTTCAACGGATCGTTCTACATTAATTAACTTTACATGCTCGCATCAGTTATTGTAACGTTCATGATGATTTTAATGTCGTAAAAAAAAAAAAGAACGAGTTCCGAGAAGTCGAATCGCGAGGATGAGACCGGACGGACTATTAAAGAAAAGTATACGGGACTTTTAGCGTGCAAACATGCAGTTCGCCCGAGTTGTGCCATTATCGTTAAAACGCGAGAGGTCTCAAGGTCGCATTTAAAACAATTTAATAATTTTCCTCCGATAGCACATCAGACGGCGTGTATATTTAATTCGATTACACGGGGTTGTTTTAATGGAGATAAAAAAAATCAATTCTTCCGAGCGATAACCGTTTGGAAACAATGTGTTTAATTCGACTTTATTCAAACAAACTACGACGTTACGGGGGCTCGCGTAATTCTCAGCTTAAACGATCTTACCCACCCCTGTCCAAAACAAATTATCGCCGACGAATATGAAATTGGATTAAAAAATTATTCAATTTGTTTGCCTGTTTTTAGTCCGGCGCGGCGGCGACACAGATATGACACACAGAGTTGATTATTACTCTCACACACAGCGTGCTCATCTTTTATACACTTACCCCTCCTGATCGGTCGAGTGTAGTTTAGTTGGGCAAACGCAAGGGGTCACGCACGTACGTGTGTGCGGCATTTGTGTGGGTGCAACACGCGCTCTTTCACTGCTGATGCACTTTACGCCTACCTATACTGACGTTATTAAACGATGTAATTATTTGCGAATAATTAAAAAATAATGTATGCGAAATTGATTGTGTTCGTATTATGTCTGTACGATCAGTAAACAAATGAACGCCTTTGTATACTAATACGGGCACGTGTAAGCTTCAGTCTGTTGTCGCTGTCGTTTGGCGTGGGATGAACTCTTTTTTTTTTTTTTTTTTACGCATATTA
>NW_026100443.1:0-3950 GCF_025091365.1 Daktulosphaira vitifoliae
CACTTTTTCTGCTATAATTTCATCACTTTCAAGTTGTTTACGATAGGTTCGTTTTTTTGGATTAGCTGTATTTGTTTTAGTGTTAATATTTCCACTAGAATCTGCTGTTAAGAGAATATTATTTTAAAAGTTATCAATTAAATAGTTAATTATGAAAATGTTTACGGTGAACAAATGCATTGACGTTGATATTATAGCTGCTCTAATGTATATAATTTACTGAAATAGTGAATAATATTAAAATTTGTTTAACTACAATAAAAAAATAATTATTATTTATCAAAAAGAGAATAATCTTTTTTAATTTCTTGTTATATTTTATAGCTAATCGTTTTCACGTTTTTTGATAATTAGTTTAATTAATCTTAATAGTGTCTACAGTTATTAATTTCACCTTTAGACTGTCTTGATGTTTGGGGATCTTCTGGACTATCAACGACTAAATTGGAACTCATGAAACGACGATTCCAGAATTCTTCAATTCTGCGTTTCACAACATTCATATTTGTTTCATAAATATGACTATCCGTATTGTTTTCGCTTGCCATATTAATAATTAGTTAAATAACTGTGAATACTTACACGATATGATAGTTTATTTTGACGAGCAAACACGAAGTGATCCCAATGTCAACATAGACAACGTTTATATATGATAAAGTCATGATTGTCATGGAGAGTTAATTCGTTGAATTCTTTTATTATAAGCCACTTAAATNGTCATGATTGTCATGGAGAGTTAATTCGTTGAATTCTTTTATTATAAGCCTCTTAAAAATTAAAAATAATTGTTAATCATATTTCATATTGTTCATCAAAATCGGTCCAGCGAGAGCTGAGATTGAATGGTAACAGACAAAAAAATTAAATTAAACACATTTTAGTAAATATAATACTTCACATCGAAGTTAAAACTATTAATTTTTTAATTAACTCATAATAAATTTAGGAATAGTAAACAATTCCTACAAAAAAAAGACTATGGTTGGGATTTAGTTTAGAATTTTATTAAAATTTAATTATTTCCATCATTAGCTGCATTTTGATTTTTTTACTTTGCTACTTAAGTATGAAATTTTGTCATATTAGAACTGATATATTTCATTGTATTTTAAGAAAAATGATTTCATTTGATTTAACCATTAGAAAAAAAAATCAAATTTTCATACTATACTAAAGTTTTAACTATATAGATATTATTTACAAGTTTGGATCAAAGTTAAAAAAGAACAATAGTTTTTGTTGTCCTACTCTGACAGCCAATTGTACTTTTCATTAAAATTTTGTATTGAACTGAATTTATAGAAATGTTAATAATAGGTGCAAGTCTTCCTTAACTAAAGAAGGAAAAATGTCAAGATTTGATAAAATTATTTTAGGATTACAAAATTCCATTAATTCTGACTAAAATGGTTTAGTATTAATTATGATCTAGTATATGTAAAATATCATTGTGCCAGTTTTATTTAAAACTCTTCTAGTATTTATGAATCGAGTCCAAAAAATTTATACAGTTTATAAGAAATAATTGTCAAATTATTGAAATTAAGACATTCTTGTAGCTAAATTGCATAGCTGACACGCCGTTTCATATCACAATAATAAACAATTGGTTTAATAAAATGGGTATTAAACAGTTTATTTACAAAAATTTTAATTAACATACTTTTAAATAGTATTGATATTAATTTTAAATGAATTCAGAGTTTTACAAGTTTTTTATTTACAATTACCATTTTTGAAATGATCTTAAAAATTAATTTTAATATTCGATTTTTATATTTAATTGTTTGTTTTTAACCTATGTAATTACTTATTAAGTAATAAGTAATACTTAAGTGCATACTATAACTTATAAACATAATAATTCTCATGATGACAATATTTCGATCCGTTATTGGAATGAGACACAGTTAAAAACCTGTAAATGGAGCTAACGACAATAATTATTATGAGTCTGATGATGAAATTAAACTAATATTTTATATTCAATATAGTATTTCAGTTTTGTTTATTTATTCAAGATAAACAAAACCTAATACTATATTATTACGATTAGTAGTTTATTATTAACATTATATCACAAAAAAGCTTTATAGGTAACCCAACCAAACTCTTTGATGGAATCATTAATATAAAATTTTATTTATACATTTATATATAGTTAGTTGAGAAATTAAGATGTTAGGGTAGTAAAGATTTTTAATATTTATTGGTAGATCATATTTCTATAATACTCATCATTAAATTCATAGGTTAATCTCGAAGAAAATTGAAATATGAGTCATCTAATTAATAAATGTTGTTCGGTCATTTTTTTAATACTCAATTTTTAATTTTATATCTTTTGTGATAAGTTCAAATATGGCTAAACTAAATATTTTGTGAATTAAAATGAGTTGATTTATATAAGATTATAAAATTTGAATAATTTAGGCTATTAACAAATGTTTCAATATTTGAGGTTGCAATTAAATTAAAAAAAAACTTGCATATATTCTATGTATAGGTAAAAAAATACTTTTAATCATATCATTATCATATTTCTAATCTAAATTTTTCAGATTATCAAAAATTGATACAAATTCCATAACTTTATGTTCAGCCTCTTAAGTATCACTAAATTCAACAAATTCCTTACAAAATTTGATCCATTATCAGTTTTACACAAAATCACTTAATTCTAAATTTTAAGTTATTGATAAATTTACACCCAAAGAAAAACCTCAATCAAAATAACTATTCTTATAAATAATTATTGTTCAAAACAAGAAAAAAGAATATCATATTGATAAATATATCATTGATTCAATAGTAATGATATATTTATCAAATTGAACAATGAATTTATTATATAGATCGAGATTTTTCTCTGGGTGTAAGAAATTATTCGGACGAAAACATCTTATGATTCAATCAGCTTTAAGGGATAGTATTTTTAAATAACTGTTATTTACTTTCCAAAGTCAACTAATTTACTTGCTCTTTTTTTAAAATAATATTTTCGTGTTATATTTCAATAAAATATGATTATTAATAGTTATATTTTTAGTAACAAAAACATTTATATCACACTTTTATACCAACACTCAATATAACTAAATGACATAAGTTATAGCTAATAATTATTAAATAAGATTCAAAACTAACTTTAGGTTAGGTATAAAGTAATAATGCTATTTTTATTTGTTACATTCAAATTGATATTCAACTAAAAAAATTACTAGAAATATTTAATTAATTTTTAGTAGATTTACAAATATTTATTACCTATTTTAGTTTTTAAATTTATAGTTACAGTAAATTTATTTAATTTTAGTTTTCAATGACTGCTTTCATTTCCACAAAGGATATTATTTTAAATTCTAATCCAATACAAAAATAATTCACACCTGAATTAAGTTTTATTTTTATCATAATATACAAAAATAAAAGTAGTACAAAATAAATATTGTAAAAGCATAGAACTCTACATAATTTTTCTGCGCTTTTCCAGTAGTTAAGTAAATGTATTTATAACATTATTATAGTTAATTTTTTGTTTTACAATGTGCTCAATGCTCAATTTATCCAAATTTAATACGTTCTTGCTCAAAGTCATTTTTGCTTCCAAACTATTCACACGATTCATTTGCACTACATTTATTTTTTTAAAATGTTCCTCATTTCTGAAAGATGAAATATGTAAAAAACATGTTGAAACCATATCATGTGCAGTTATTAAATCAATTTTAGAACTTAGTAAATAATTTGGTAAAATATAAGCTTTTCCAAATATATTTTTCCATTAAACTAAGTTTAAAATTCACCATTTGAAAAAGTAATTCTTGTGCTACTGAAATAATTTTTAATTTTATATTGAGAAGTTATCTATCAGCAATTCACTGTAATGAGTTTCAACAATTTCTGGCAAGTTTATTTACATCGAGTCTACTGCACGTTTATGACTC
>NW_026100444.1:0-3946 GCF_025091365.1 Daktulosphaira vitifoliae
TGTCAGATATCATCTATACTTATCTCATCTATGCCACGTCTATACTGTGCCTCGACCCCACTGTGCTACCGTTTTTTTTGTGTTAAAATTCTCGATTTTATATTTTACATTTTTAACTTTAAAATGTTTTAACTCTTTGAAAAATGTATGGATCAACATAATTTTTTTATGAGAAATAATATTTATATACTTCTTTCATTCAATATACTTTTTTTTTAAATCGGACCATTTTCTTTAATACAGGGGGGGTTCAAAACATAAAAATGCATATAGAAAGTAGAACTTTTTCAACTTAACTTTTGAAAGTGTTCCGGAAAGTCTGACACTTTTATATATATCTTAAATTAAAGCTAATGTAATATACTTTATTATGGTAAAATTTCGGACTTTATTTTATCTTCATGGTGAAAACAGACTGTAATAAACAAAAAGATGACAAGAGTGTAGGTATGTAGGTAGTAGGGGGTAGTCTTGTAATAAACAAAATGGCTATAATAAGGTGGCGAAGGAATATTGTTAAATGTGTTTGGGGCTCGGGATGTGAAAGGGAAGAAATGTAAAGAAATGTAACACAGGTGGCCAATAAGGAAATAATAATCGTAGCAGGCGTAGTGTAAAAATGGTGGGTACCAATGGAAAGTAAAAGTGTCTATAAATACCCGGTAGTGACTACAATAAAATGAAATAGAAAGGGATCTCGGGGTATGTATGCTTGTGTAAAAACGTCTAATGTATGTGTACGCGCTGTTTAAAAATACAAGATAGCGCGCTAATCAGTTTAGTCCACTCGTCCTCCCTTCCTCTCCCGGTCGCTGGCCGTTGTCGGCCGGTTATCATGGCCGATTGACATGTGTTTTTAATAAGTGTTAGTATCTTTTGTTCGTGTTCTTTTTTTTGTGTTTGTTCAGTTGTTGAATTTTTTGTTGTAAGTCACACGGATGACATTTTTCTAGTTTTGTAAGTCACACGGATGACATTTTTTTTATTTTGTAGTCACACGGATGACGTTTTCTATTATTTTATTAAAATCGCACGGATTATGTTTAATACGTTCAATTGCAAATCATTAGATTTAAGTATTTGCCTATGAACATTGGTGTATAATAATTGTATACAAAATTTTGATTGGTGAGTTTGTCAATTACTGTTACATTTATGTAAATTATTAGCACATATTATATTCATTATTGTTATTTTGATTATTGTTATACCACACGGATGGATTGATTATAAAATTTGTCATTTTGTACGAAATTGTTTATTGTTTTGTATAAACTTATTTTTATGTAAACCAACAATCACAGTCTTCTTTCTATATAAATTTAAATACAAAGAACCTTTCTTATTAATCATCAGGTAATCGAGATATCATTTCTCATCCTGGTATTAACAATATGAATAAGATGGAATTACAAAGAAGGGTCACTACTTAGCTCCTGCACAGAAACGCACACACTAATTTCCGGCGAGTCACAAATATCGTGTTTTTTATAAAAATATTTTAGTTTATTCTCAATGACCTATCTTGTTCTAATTGTTTATTACTAAAAAAAAATTCTTCAGCAAAGGATCTATTATAAACTTATTATATAAACAAATGTTTCACTTACCTCTGACTATCCTAATATTCTCTTGAGATGAATGATGTTGTTGATGTAATGATTATCGATGTATACGTTTACGCATTAATGCACACAATTATATTTATACGGTTTATATTATTATTAAATCGCGTGTAACTACTTTTCTAGTACAATTCTATATTAAATCTACCCAATGTGAAGTTTATTATAACTCTGTCTTTTGTAAAAACCTCTTGTATATTTATGTAGTATAGTTCTTAATCTTGTATATGGTGTTTTTCCTTAATATATTTATTATTTAATAATTTATAAAGCAAATAAATAACTTCTAAGAAACATAACTGTCCTGTGCAACAAACTATTTCCAAGTGGCCTACGTCTTTTCAGTCGTCCAAATAGTGATCTAGGGAAGATGCGAGCTCAATTTCAGTTCTTTGCACAATAGATTATACTAGTGTCCTACACTCCGATTGCCCGCACTGTGGCTGAGATCAGACTAGCTGGTCGATAAGTGGAGAGACACTTTTAGTTGTTTAGTATAATGTTAGTTATAAATATATATTAGTAAAATATTAGTTTTTAGTATAATATTTCGACTCTGATTTATTTGTATTTCGTAGCTGGATATACCAACGCGAGATCTCAAATAATATCTTTGTCTTTATGCAAAGAACCTTATGATATGTGGCCTACTTCTTTTCAATCACCTGTAGGACGACCTAGGTTAGATGCGACTGTACTATAGATTTATGCACGATAAGTTATGTTAGTGTCCTACACTCCGATTGCCCGCACTGTGGCAGAGATCAGACTAGCTGGTCGATAAGTGGAGAGACACTTTGAAAAAGTCTTAAGATTAACTTAAAATTCTAATTATGATATTATTGTACTATTACCCTGTCCAGCCAGGTTGTGGCCCTTCAATAAGTAATAAATACAATTCAATCAAATTAATTACCTTAGAATATGCTTATATATATATGAATATAAATGTAAATAAAAATAAATAAGACTAAACTAAGAAATATAGTTTAGCGATCTCTGGTGAGATTCTTGAAATATTTTTTGCTGTATTTGATTGGTTAATGTGATAGAATCTTTTATGTGGTCATTTTATGGAATGCGTAAGAGGGAGGTTAAATCTTGTGTAAGGGTATTATTTTATTACTCATCTTATCCACGGGGAAACACTGATTTGGTGATATATTTTATTAAATATAAATATTAATTATTACATGTATTAAAATGTGATACTACAAGACATAAAAGTTAATAAAAAAAATACGATTTTTGTAAAAAAATTCTTTTTTATATTATTTAACTTTATAATGCTATAACTTTTTGAAAGATGTATGGATCAATGGAATTCTTTTTTTTATAGATGCATGATGTCTTAATCTATCATTTGGTATATATTTTTTTCATATCTGACCCTTTACCTGCCCACAAGGGGGGATTTAAAATGACAACTCTTTCACAAAAAATTAATTTTTTCAACTTAAATTTTGAAAGTCTTCCGGAAAGTCTGACACTTTTATATATATCTTAAATTAAAGCTTATGTAATTTACTTTATTATGCCAAAAAAAAATGTCGGACTTTATTTTGTCTTCACGGTGAAAATGTCTACCAAATGCTATTATTGTGTGAAAATTCTCGATTTTATTGTTCACATTTTTAACTTTATAATGCTATAACATATTGAAAAGTGTATGTAAAGTGTATCAACATAATTTTTTTATGAGACATATTATATTTTAATAATCCCTTTTTCATTCTACATACTTTATCTTAATTAGGATATTAATAATGAACTAGCAGATCATGTAGCTTTTGGAATAGTCCACCAATTTTTTTAAATAAAACAGTATCTAAAGATTTGCATCGAAGCGTTTTTTTTTATGATAGTGATTTTAATCACTGTCAGATATCATTATACTTGATCCATCTATACCACGTCACCACTGTGCCGCGACCCCCCTGTGCTGGGTTTTTACTATTCAACCTTATTGAAGTATGACCGTATTTTTGTAACAAAAATATTATCACCTTGGCTGATTTTGATATCTATCCTGCCAATGTATACCCTAAATATCAAAATATAAGTATATAGATATCAAAATACCATGGGATAATTGTGATAGAGTTATTTATTTATTTGTTTTATGACCAAAATGGGAGTTGTTTATATAATCACACTGAAAAA
The DNA here is from genome assembly GCF_025091365.1 of Daktulosphaira vitifoliae. NCBI lineage: Eukaryota > Metazoa > Arthropoda > Insecta > Hemiptera > Phylloxeridae > Daktulosphaira > Daktulosphaira vitifoliae. Next base: position 3,789 of record NW_026100444.1, read on the forward strand.
AATACTGTGGTAAATTCAACAAATTATCAAAATATACTATATCAAAGTGCAATACACTTTTTGTAAATGAAACATAGTTTTGTTAATTTAACCATTATTTTTGTTAGAAAAATAAAACATTAATTACATTAACAAATATTTTAAAATTCCAAAAAAAA
>NW_026100445.1:0-3769 GCF_025091365.1 Daktulosphaira vitifoliae
AAAAAAACGATTACATTCATAATTTATTAAACATCATAAAAAAACAATTACATAAAAGTAAGTATTAATTTCCAAAAAAAAAAAAAAACCAAAATACTATTAATAAAAATCACTATTGATATCAGAGCTCACCAAAGCTGCATGTATGATATCTGCCGTACTATTTTCTTCACTGGTTTGGGTTTGTGGTGTATATGGGTGCAATTGAAGATTAGAAGCAACACTACTAGGGCGGCTACTACTTTCTTCACTGGTTTGGGTTTGTGGTGTATATGGGTTCAATTGAAAATTAGAAGCAACACTGCTAGGACGGCTATATGAAGTCGATGGTGACACCTCTCTCATATTTTTCAACCGATAGTTCAACAGAACTTTTTGTAATTCAAAGTTTGCCAATACCCTATCGTAAGGGGGTAACTCCCGTAGTTGTATAGCAATATGTTTTCCCATGACATCACACTCATCATCCTGAATAGATGTTTTTGGACTATTAATTGTTTCGTTTAGATTCTTTAACTCGTGGACGGCATTGGTTATGACGTCTAATCTTCTTTTTTGACCTTTATTTACTTTTAATTTTTTATCACTTCCGGGGGTACTTACTAACTGTTCTCTTGCATTAGTCAAATCGTCAACAGGAACAGCTTCATCATCTTGTTCATGAATAGTGTCTTGGGTCAAAGTGTCTTGGGTCAAAGTGTCTTGAGTTATGGTTCCCTAAAAAGTTAAATATTTCAGACTGTTACAAATTATTACAATTTCTACTGTTTTTCAGGTGCCAAATTTAAAGGAATGGGAAGAAATCCAATTTGGATTTAATGAAAAGTGGAACTTCCCTGGATGTTGCGGAGCCATAGACGGAAAACATGTAGTAATTAAAGCACCCCCAAGTTCAGGGAGTGAATACTATAACTACAAAGGTACAAACAGTATTGTACTTCTTGGTGTAGTCGACCACAACTATTGCTTCAGATACATTGATGTCGGATCTTATGGGCGAAATGCTGATGGTGGTGTTTTTCAGTACTGTGATTTATATCCTTTACTAGAAAATGATTCGTTACTACCAAAAGGAGGAGTACTGGTGGGGGATGATGCCTTCCCCTTAAAAACCTACCTTATGAAACCCTATTCAAAGGTAAATCTGACTAAAGAAGAAAAAATATATAACTACAGAACCAGTAGAGCACGAAGAATTGTAGAAAACGGTTTTGGTATATTGGCCAGCCGGTTTCGTATTTTTCAACAACCAATGGCAGTAAAAGTTCCAACAACTATAAAAATAGTAAAAGCTGCATGTGCCATACATAACTGGTTACGCTTAACTTCACCTACCACTTACACACCACCAAATAGTTATGACTACGAAGACATTGTCAATGCTACAATAATACAAGGGGAGTGGAGATCTGAATTGTCTCAGCTGCCAAGTATTTTACGGACACGAATTAACAATAGACCGAAAAAAATCGCACAACAAGTGAGAGACAGATATAAGGATTATTTTAATGGAGAGTGGTCAGTGGAATGGCAAGACAGAATGATTTAGTAATTAATTATCAATCACTTTTTTTTATATAAATATACACTAGGCTCCGCCTAGCTGGGGCTCCGCCCCAGACCCGGGGCCCTTCGAGCCTTACGCGCCTTCGGCGCGTAAGTCTCTTCGGGCCGTCATCATAAGTAGGCCACTGATTCCGGTAGAAGTACCCGGCTACGCCGGGCACGATAAGTGTTTTTCACAAAAAATATTACTTCAGAATCAGTGAAAACTATAGAAAACTATAGCTAAAAATGTTATTATTAAAATCAGGAAAATTCAAAAAGAGAATATAGTAAAATGTATTGGGTATAAGGTTGAAGCCTCTTAATGAGGTATTCCCTTTAGGCCTATTCAAAAATTATTTTAGGAGGAAATTTAATATTTTTTACTTTGTTAAACATGTTATAGAAATTTTTTTGCTAAAATTAAAGTACTGATGAAAAAAAATGGACATTCAGTCCTTATATATTAGAAGTTGCCTAAAAAAATATTGCTAGCGCTTGTTCAAGGAGAGGCCAATCTCTCTCAAATACACCCCTGTTATACACAAAAATTATTAATAATCTAATTATAATAATTGTTTTTATATTATAGAATAATTAAAAAAAAATTTAGCAGGTTATTATAAGTGGCACACTGTAAATTTAAATTAAAATTAATATTAAAATAAAATTAATATTAAAAATAAAAATATAAATTTAATTTTGATAAATATATTAGTAACTGCGATTTAACGATGAACATCATAGTTATCATAGATGAACCACAATTCAAAAGATAAACTCATAGTCTCATACATCATATATGTGAAAAAAGAAAATTATTCCTTGATAAAAATAGGGTAATTGCAAAATAGTGTCTTAATAATAATACATAATACACCATATAATTAAGGTTCATAATACGTATCAGCAGAAATGAATCACTGCGCATAATAAAACCATGCGCGTGGACTTAAAAAAAAAAAANCGATACATTTAAAAAAGCAGTGTGTTCTATTACTACACTATTGTGTGACGAGCTGTTGGAGATATGTGAAGAAGAATCGAAGAAGAGAAAAAGAAAAGTTTGGGTTAGAAATTGGATGGATAAAAAGAAATATGGAGCATCAGAAACAATTATAAGAGAACTTAGAGACAATGATCCACTTGAATTTAAGTCTGTTATAAGGCTAACACCCGAACAGTTTGAAGAGTTGTTGCTTAAGATAAGTCCAATCATAAGCCGTACTGACACTTTTATGCGCCCAGCTTTATCTGCCAGGCTAAAGTTAGAATTAACCCTAGCATTCTTGGCCTCAGGAACAAACTCTAGAATACTGTCAGTAATGTTCCGCGTTTCCAAAGCATCAATTTCAAATATGATACCTGAAGTATGTGATGCTATCTATTCAGTTATGAACGATTACATAAAAGTAAGTATTTATTTACAAAAAAAAATAATATACTTTTATTATTACTTTTATTTTATTATTAATCTTCATAATTATTACACATTCATAATTTATTAAACTTAATAAAAAAACGATTACATTCATAATTTATTAAACATCATAAAAAAACGATTACATTCATAATTTATTAAACATCATAAAAAAACAATTACATAAAAGTAAGTATTAATTTCCAAAAAAAATTAATAAAAAAAAAAAATTCGGACGCGATAGCTTCCATAGATGAACTCCTTGCATTACGATTACGGTACTCCGGGATAAACATGTTCCACAGATTTTCGTGCTCGCGGTATAATTGCACGAATTTACAAGTGGTTTCCTCATTCCAGCGGTTAGCCATTTCGATTTTTCGATCTCAGTTTTAACTTTTACACACGTGTCGATGTACTGTTATCATTGATAGTTAAAAATATTATATCACTGTTATAATCCAGTAGTTGACGAGTGACTGTTGCTGTTTACACGATGCCAGTTAGCTGTTGTCGTTGTGGTGATGTANCTGTTGTTAGCTGTTAGATGTTAGCTGTTGTTAGCTGTTAGCTGTTGTTAGATGTTAGCTGTTGTCGTTGTGGTGATGTAGTGGAGGGGGGAAGCTGTCGCGCCAGCAAAACAAAATAATTTGTTTTACTGGCAATGTCATCTGCTGGCACGCCAGTGACCACTGGCTTTCTCCAGTTGCTGGCAGATTATGTTTAGACGTTGCCAGCCGCTGGCATTCAGTAACTGGCGACTTCGACTGGTACGTCGACTGGCATCGTGTAAATCAGCCTTAA
>NW_026100445.1:3797-3931 GCF_025091365.1 Daktulosphaira vitifoliae
TAACTGCTCAGCTCGTTGATATTAATAGCCGCAATTATCGTTATACGGTCAACACTAGTGATGGGCATAATCGAATGATTTCGATAATCGAATGATTAGTAATCGAGACATTTTCATAATCGAGTGAATCTCTC
>NW_026100446.1:0-3920 GCF_025091365.1 Daktulosphaira vitifoliae
TAACAAATATCTTTTTCTTCTCTTTTATAATTACAAATATATCTTGATTTATCTGTTATTAATTACTTTTTAGCATCATCCATCCCTTATAACTTTCAGGGGTGCAAACTGTTTTTCTTTAATGGCTAAATACATATATAATTAGCATATAAAGTAGAAAATTTTCTAATTAAGCAGAGTACTGTTTGATAACAACTTTTGAATCAGTAAAAATTTTAGTAAAATAATTTATATACTTTAATGGGTCTTGTATATCTTTCAGGGACGCTAAGGACGAAAATTCTTCTTAAGTAAAACTGCCAGGGAGTATATTCACTTTAAGTAAAACATGATGATTTACTCTAACAAAAATAAATATCATATTAATAAATATTCCAGTTTAATAATCATTCAAACGTAATAATATTGTTATTCTATCGATTTTAATATTAAGTAATTTCCTAAGTCAAGAATTATATTTTTATTTAAAATAAAAAAATATTATTGCCTTGAATTTTATTTAAGTTGGTATTTTTTGCTGATTCCATTTTTATTCCATATGTACATAGAGATTTAAGGTGAATTTTGTATGAAGTAAAAATTTTGATTTACAGTGTAGAAAATGTTTGATTATATAGAGGTGTGCATTTAGTTTGATTTTAGTAGAGTTTATATGATATGACCAATTAAGTATTTCGTTATGGTGTATTTCAAGGTATTTTATAGTTGTTGAAGTTGGAATTTGGATATTAATTAAGTAAAATTGTGGACAGAGCCCTTCTATAGATGTAAAAGTTGTATGACAAGATTCAATTTAGTTAATTTTAATTCTTTAGTCATGATTCCAGGATTGGAGATAATTGAGTTGGGAATGCAAATTTTCCCAAGTAATCTAAGAATTTTCGTTAACAGAAACAAAGCTTTATCATCAGCATATTCTGCTATAGTTGTTTTATGATGATATGTTTGGTCAGCTGTAAATATATTAAATTGTAGGGGAGTTGATATAGCACCTTGGGCTACCCCTGCTTTTATATCAGATTACATTGGAGGAGTTGAACGGTAGCGTACTGAAAAATGACGTTCTGTGACATAAGATTTAAAAAATAATTTGTATGAAAGTGGTAAGAGGAGCATTAATTTAAAAAAAAAATATTCATGCCAAACTCGATCGAAAGCTTGAGGAATGTCCAAAAAGACGGCAGAAGAGTACTGTTTTTTTCTAGTGAAGTTACAATCAAATGATCTAGTGTCAGTTGATTGGTTAATTTGTTAAATAGTTGAGTGTTTGTTACGTAAACCAAATTGCTTGTCGAGTATAGTATTTTTTTGAGTTTGTAGGATGATGAAACTCCTGGAGGTTTACTAGGTTTAAGTATTATTATTATTACCGACGATTTCTATCGTAATGGGAAGTATGATAAGCGATTAATAGAATTGAGTATATGTGTTAAAAGTATAAGTGTTTTTTTTGGAAGATGTTTTACAAATGAAAAAGTTGATATGCAATGCATAGTTCCGGCTGGAAAAAATAATTTTAATAGGAGGGTTATTTAAAGCGGAAAATTAAGAATTTTTTCTTCTTATTTTGAAAGTTCACTATTGATTATGGTTTTATATAATTTGAATACTTCAGTAAAATGTTATTGCTTTTTCTCAATCAATAACTATCCAATAATGGTATTCTTTTTTAAGAGGGAGAAAATTGAGTTTATATTTTGTTACCTGTGTTGTATTTAAATATGAAACAATCTTTTCGTACTAACTTATAGACATAATAGTTCAATAATAACGCAAATGTAATTATTAAAGATATAATCAAACAAAATAAAACATACAAACTAATGATACACTTAAAACTAAATAAATAAATAATACACAAAATGAAAACTTAATGTCACAAACGTACCACGCGAAAATAGATTACCTTCGGTACTCCCGAGGTCTTCTCCTCTCTTCAATTCATTCAATTTCGTCTTATATACTAAAATATTTTCTTTTTCTTTTTTTTATAAAATTCATAATACAATCGTTTTCAAAAGTGTTTATAAATATTTATTTCCTGGTCTAGTAATAATAATTCAGGGAATTACAATTAATCCAAACATTACAAAAATATATTACTCTTAGCTTTTCAAATAATAGACTATATTTTATTTAGAACAATAGATCAAGAGATTATAATTAAATCAAACATTACAAAAATGTTTTACTTTCAGTTTTACAAAATAATGACTTATATTACATCTGTTTAGTAGCATTCCAAAAAGAACCATTTTGTATGGAAAGAAATGCAATATAGTTTAAATAAGACTTACTTCTAAATTTTGCAAGTAATCTTTTCAGATGTATAGTAAAGGAGGTGTTTAGTCTTTTTTTATCGGATGGGTAGCGAGTTGACTGCTATTGATTTCAGGCTCGTCGTTTTTGAGTTATTAATGTACAAATGTAAGATGGGTGATAAATGAGAAAATGGGATTGATTAATACTAGGAGGAGTAGCATAAATGACAGCGGTTTGTATCGACTTTGTTAAGCTTTTTACTGCATTATATATTATGAGGAGTTTTTAGATTAATATTTAAATATGTGTCAATTAGTATTTTTTTTTGAAATGTGGTCTGAGTACAAGTAATTAAAGTTTTCAATTTGACAAAAGATATTATTAGGATTTTTAGTAATAAAAATGTCACAGATGCAATACGTTTTGATGGAGAATTCAGTTTATTTATACTAAGTTAGTTATACTAAGTGTCAGATGTAAAACGTTACAATTCATTTTACCTGAGACATAATAGATAAACACAAAATTAATTTTAAATGAAATTTTCTTTAACGATAAAAATGACTAGACAATTTTATTTTTGTACTATTTAACTGTCATGCTACGCTTCAATATTTTTTACATGATATATTTTAGCGGTATTGTGTGATACAATGTACACTTAAGATGCTGTTTAGTTCTAAATTTAGGCTTCGCTGTTAGTATTCAAATGGGATACCATAAGTGTTGCAAGTTATAAATTTCTAATTAGAAAATTCTAACTGTCAAATTATGACTACTTATAAAAATTTAGTGCCTCTTTTAGAGTAAAAATATAATTTCTTATATTTTACTATAGCTTCACCATGATACTTATATGATTTTTATTAAAAAATACGTTTATTAGCCCCAAATTGGACTAGATAGTACTTGAAACTAAATAAGCCAAAAAAATTTTTTTGATAATACTTTTATTTTTTAAGTAATTAGGTGGTTAAGATATACGAATCACCTGTAATATAAAAACAACATAATAATAACGTTATTTGGACATATTTTCTTGTTCTGCGTTTAACTATTTATGAAATTAAAAATACAACTTTATAATGTTATTATATAGTTTTTATATAACAGGTGATTCAACTATACTTTTTTCAAAATTGCGTGCTTGTCGGTAATAACCCGTAAAGATAATTTATTGCATAGCAATTATATTTGCTATGTAAAAAAAAAAACAAAAAAATTGTTATTTTTGAATTTCTTATAAAATTATCTTGGTAGCGATTACAAAAATATGTAGTGTTATAATATTCAAAAATTATTCACAGTTGCTTAAAAATAAATTTAATATTTTAAACAAGTAATAAAAAATTAGGTTATTTATATTCATGTTTTCTTGAAAAAGAAGATATATACTAAAGAAGATATAAGATATATATACAGAATTCTAAACTATATATTTCATAAATTTTTATTTTCAATTGACCTACTTCCGTTAGATTTTTTGGCGTTGAATATTTATTAAATGTAAAAACAGATTTTAATTATTAATGATTTTATGCAATTATTTTCAGATGAATTATTAAGAATTTATAATATGAACTTATTGCTCGTAGTTAATATTATTTTTTATTATTAACATAATTTTAATATTTTTTAGTTATAAATTAAAATTTTAA
>NW_026100447.1:0-3910 GCF_025091365.1 Daktulosphaira vitifoliae
TAAATTTATTTCATGATCTTGATATTTACTATAAAATATCCCTCAGTTTTTTTATAATTACTATTTACACACTATTATATTTAGGGGGGACTGGTTCGAAACGTGTTAGTAAATGGTTATATTGCATACCCTAATAGAAAAACATTGATGATTTTTTATTCATTTATATATATGCGGTCTTTAGTACACTAGTTCATAATCGAGGCGTTGAGCGCAATAGTGGCCTATGCCATTATACAGTTAATGTGTGTAATACATTTTATTAAATTCTTACAAATATATACAGTTTATTAATGCAACAACATAAATAGTGTTGCTATCTAGTGTAGAATTATAAAAAACAAAAATAGGCCTTTGTTACATTAAAATATTTTTTATTCCTAACAAAATGATCTCATTAACCCAATTTTTAACATTTTGAGGGTTAAGCCACTGTTGCGCTTAACCCCTCAATTATACTACATTGGGTACTGACACAAGTTAGCTCTAGGTAGTGTAGGCGACGCGCGCGTGGACTAACTGGCTAGCTGTTGTAAGTCACGTGGTTCGCGTTTNAGGCGACGCACGCGTGGACTAACTGGCTAGCTGTTGTAAGTCACGTGGTTCGCGTTTTTCGATTTCAGTCAGGCGTGTTTTTTTTTGTCATTTTTTGGGGGGTGTTGCTCGTCCCGAATGTTCGCATCTCTGTTCGGACAGACGAGGGTAAACAATACGATTTGTTTCTACTGGTTCTCGCGTCATCTGTGCGGTGGTCTTGTCGTTTGTATCGCGGCTTACAATCGTGTGAGCACTCAGCTTCAGAATCCTCTAGCGCTAAGTTAACCGGTTGGTCCGCTTGTGTGGGAGGATCGACGGTCCGGCATTGTGCGGAAACTTATATATAATTATACACGTAGTATGGTAACGGCTGATAAAGTAGGCGCGGGCCGAGGGGCTCCGTGTACCACCAAGCAACGCGGAACCGTGTCAGTACACATATCAAGAACATAAGTATAGTTTAAAAAAACTAAAAAACACATTTTTTAAAGCACATCGAACAAAAAAGTTAAGCTTAAAACAATAATGAACGAAAAATATTAGTTTTATTGAGAAAAAAAGCGTCGGGCGCTCAATATACGAAATATATGAAACAAAACGCCCACGCTTTTATCACAATAATACTAGTATTTATCGTGCATTATTGTTTTAAGCTTATTTTAAAAATTATTTTTAACTTTTTAGTTCAATGTGCTATAAAAGCGTGTTTTTTTTAACTATATTTATTTTTCACTTTTTAGTTTCATGTTATGATAGTAGTTAATATTAATATCATTGTTGTAACGGGTAAAGGGAAAACAGGGTTTGATTCCGGAGAAGGAGTCTGAGAAACGGCTACCACATCCAAGAAAAGGAGCAGGCGCGAAAATTATCCACTCCCGGAACGTGGAGGTAGTGACAAAAAATGACAATACGGTAATCATTCTTTGTAATCGGAATTAATACACTCTATATCTTTTAAGGAAAATAAAGCGTGTTAATATATATTTTTAATAGTAATTAGAATATACATACATGTAATATCCATTATATATACATGAAAAGCGACTTAAATACGTAAACGTATCATGCACGAGGTATAGCCGTGTTTTGTGGGCTGGCGGGGGCGCGGGGAACGTCTTACGCGAAAAACATACATGTAAAACTACTATAAGCGTGTTAAAAAGGAATGCACTCATTAACCGTGTAATCGGACCTGTAGGAACTGATTAGTGGTACCCAGTTACCCCAAGTCAATTATCCCAAATTTTGATAGCTTATTACTCGGTGGCTATTGGTCGTAAAGTCACCGAGTGTGTGTTGGTAATTTTAGTTTTAAGTCCCTTAAGTAGTACGCTATCACTAAAAGAGCGCAAAATACCTTCCAAGGGATTTTGCTCATTTTTGGGCCGATCCTTCCGAAACAAAATACACCTCAGAAATACTACAGGAAACGGATCCCACGAACCTACCTAAAATATTATCTTTTTTCATTATTTTAAGCTTATTTAAAGATAAATAAATTTCACTTGAACATCAATAACATATTTAAATTGAATATTGATAATATTATTATATTATATATTTATATATATATATATATACACACAATTAATTATTTTATTTAAATGTTCAAAGTCATATTTATTATGTTTTATTTATTTGATTATTGTAATAATAAAAAACAATAAAAAAATATACAACTTTAGTAATATGATCAAGTAGTCATACAAGTTTCAAGCTTTATTAAATCAATACATTTTATTGTGCTTAACGCCTGGATTATGAACATGTGTACTAAAGTACGCATATATATGAATAAATCAAAAATCATCAAAGTTTTCTTATTATGGTATGCAAAATATCCATTTACTAACACGTTTCGAACCAGTACCCCCTTATAAATTCATTAAAAACGCCCACAACAAGGTTTCTATCACAATTAATCAATCACAAATAATAATAAAGCATCTCAGGAATAACATAAGAGATCGCTGGTTTATATTCAATGTATATTTTATTATTTTTATTAAGCCATATTACCACATAAATATATATATATATATATATATACATATATATATCAAAGTTTCTAGTTAAATAAAAGTACATGATTCTATGTATTAATTAGTATTAATTTATTTTTTTTAATAAAATTTTTTATATGACAATTGTGTAAACATTTTTAATTTCATTTGAAAATTATACTTTTTAAATTAAAATGAATAAAAAGAGCTTTTTAAATTAAAAAATTGAACAGATTTGCTATGTCAATTATAGAATTATTGAATTGATAACAATAAGTGTTTCTAATTATTGATAAAATAATACAAAAAATACATATATTTTACGTAACATAATTTATAAGAAAAATAGTTATTAATAATATTATATCAGTAAAAATGAAAATTTTTTTAATTATAATAGTATAAAAAAAATATGTGAATAACACTTAAAAGATTACAAAGAAAATCAACCACTTAAGCAGCTTATGTTTTTTTTAACGCTAATGAAAAATCGTGATTTATATTAATCCTGTGCCTTTTGGCATATTAAAATTTGATCAACCAAGATCATGAGGTCTTCGATTTTTAACAAAACTTCAAAATATAAATTTTCTAAATTTTTAAGAACTCCCGACGATGAATAGCAATTTTCCATACAACCACGAGTAGAATCTTTTATAAGTTGTCTTGTTATTTTTAAACAGTTGTTTACGCTCAATTCTGTTATTTCTTTAGGTATGTTTTGCGATTTGAAAATTGATTGTAATTTTATAACTTTTTCAAAGAGCTGACTTGCACAGACCAATATTGATACAGTTTTTTCTACCAAACAGTATAATTAGTAGGATAAAATTTAGATTAAATTTGTTGAGAAGTTCAGTTAATTTGTTTATAATACCTTTGTTAAATTCTAAATTTAAAAACATCTGTTTAATATAATGTTCATTAACATATGATTTTCTTAACTTATCCATACAGCAACATTCGTCGACTTCTTTTGAGCAGCATAAATACCACTCTTGTTGCATATCTAGAGTTATTATTAATTAATATTATTAAAAAAAATTTTTATTATAGTGTGAAAATGTAAATTGAAAAGTTGTTGTCTAATATCGAGAAAATATTTCAGGATCAGTCGGCCTAGTAGATAAAAACGTATGTATCAACGCACGGACTCTAAAGTTCGATCCCCAGAGTAACGAACGAGATTTTCTTTTGATTTTCTCAGTGGTAGTGTCTGGTCTTAGGTCTCAGGTGCAAGCCGGCTATAATACTTTACCATATATCTTTGGCCTTGCCAAGAAAGATATTTGACTCCTTAATATGCGAAAGAAGGTCATAACACTATAGCATGTTAAGTTCGGGAAATAGAAGGATATAAAACTGAT
>NW_026100448.1:0-3908 GCF_025091365.1 Daktulosphaira vitifoliae
ATGGTTTGTTTTATAAAAATATATATATTAAAATTTAAATAATTTTTATAAACTATAGTAAATATCAAGTTTATTGTAAGAATAAACTATTTCTGAGAGTAGATTTTAGGGGTAACTTTCAAAAGTTAAATGGGAATCTATAATTAATTTCTTACTATTACATAGATAATAGTCTAAATAAAATGTTGACAGGTCGATAGCAAATTTTGTAATATTAATTTATGAGTTATTAGCATTTGAAGATTTAAAAAAAGTGATGAGCGTGGTAATGTTTAGTAAATATATTTAAACTAATAATTGGCACAAAAAATATTAATATATCACAATGTTTAAAAAATTATATACATTTATTTCAAAACAGCAATAGATATTTAAACATTTTTAGGTAACTTTGATAATTAAGTGCTAACGTTATTCATATCAATAGAAATCCTTATAATTTAATAACAAAACGTAAAGTGATGTTATTTAGAGACATTAGTTTTCTTTTTCATATTTTCAAAGTTCAAATAATATATAGCATAATAAAAGTAAATTTTCAATATAAAGGTCAAGCAAAATTAGTATACTTTTAAACAGTATATTAAATTTAAGAAATTACATAAAAAAGTGAATTATATTAAGACGTCCCTGAGGAGTTTTAATAAATAATCATAAATTCAAATTTGTTCAAAATACACAAATTAATAGTAGACGTAACTTAATAAATCATGTTAATAATGGGAATATAAAAAAAATAATTCATCATCAAAATTCAATGTCAAATGTTTACCTACATAATAAGAGAAATAGTGTATAAAAATATTATTGAAAAACCTCTCAAATTATTTATAATATGTAAAATGTTACTATTTACAGTATTAATCATTACATATCCTGGAAATAAATAACTTTACTGATCAATCATTTAAATTTTTTAATATTAATATTGAACAAATAATTAAATAAATTAATAGTATTATTCACTCTTTTTGGATTATATTCTTTAGTTTTTCAAATTGTTGAAATTATAAAAAAATATTCTGTAGATAACAACGTAATATACGTATACACATATAACAAGATTAATATTTACCTGCTAAACAGCTCAATATTGAAAAAAACATATTCACCACTGTCAATCATATTAAGTTCTTCGGCCGCTAATAGTATTTCTCTCACTGTTAACGGGTTAGCACATACCACCATTACTAAAACAATTAATGAATTAATTTAAAAGTTATATTGTTATAGAATAATTAAAACTAATTTCGCTATGAAATTTTTTCCTCTAATATTTTTAAATTAGCTTAAAATATTGTCGTTAATATTCAAGAATTCTTGAACGATCGCGACGTTTTTCGAATGCCTCACTAATTTTTTATACAAATTTTTATTTTTCACATAAATTTTAAGTAAATATACTGTTACCTTTTAATTTCGAGTCAAATTATAAAATTTTAAAATTAAGATTTTTTGTGTAGAAGTATATTGAAAATCCAAATATTTTGAGGGTGATTTTATTTTATGCGTGTGTAATAAATACCCAAGTTTTAACTTTTAATTAGAATTTCAGTAGCAAAAAACATTGTAACTTTGTACGTTATTTTTGAGTACAATAAAGGTAAAATATAATACATTCAAATAGGATATAACAAAAGTTTTTATGGTAAAAATAAATAATTTTTAATAAAATACATTATACTAATAAACAGTGTATAAAATCACTTAAGAAGACTTTATTTTTAACTTGACAGAATAAAAATCCGTAATTGATAAATAATAAAAAAGCTTTTATTTTTAATAAAATATTTTTTAATCCATTTAATAATACTTACCATTTAAAATTTTAAAACAACATTAAATGGTGCAAGTATTTGTTTAAAATATATTCCCTGTCAATGTAATAAATTGTTTAAATGTAATAGTAAAAAGCAATTAGTATTTCATATTTTTTAAAGAGTAAATAAAATCGCTTAGTATTACAAATATAATATTGATATTGATTATTAAAATATAGATATTAGCTGTTCATCTTTTTAAATTAGTTCTATAATATTTTGCAGTTGAGTTGTTCTTGAATTTTTAATATTCCAAATTTCTACTGGTAATTTAGTTTTATCTCCTAACTGTAAATATTATTATTATTTTTAAATGAACTCATAGAGTTAACTTAGAAAAATAACTTAAGTATTCCTAGTGCAAACTACAATTTAAATAACTATACTGCATCGATTTAATTACACTAGTATAATGATAATGATAAAAATGAAAATGAAAATGTTGGTAGTTTTAATGTTTACGTTAAAACAAAATAATTCCGTCCGTGGTCCCATGCAGTTTTGGTTTATCCATTTTTGACGAAGTGACTAAGCATCCCCTTTTAAATAATAGGTAACATGTTCATCACTTAAATAACGATTTACTGCTGAGCATTAGAAATTTACTGTAATAAAAGGTTTTTTGACTTTTCTAGGAACTACGAAACTAATTACATACTTTTTGTATTCTAAAAAATTCATAATTAATTTTTCCATAATTTACTTATAAATAAAATAATTCTAAAAAAAAAAGAGAAAAAACATTTCTCAATTTTTTTTTCTTTCATCAAGTAGTTGGAAGCCACTCATACTTGAAAATGATAGTTTTAAATTAAATTATTTGAACTATAATCAATATTTAAATGAAATATTAAAAGTAAATACTTCTTTTAATAGTCGACATATTGTTGAAGTTATGTTAGTTGTTAATTTTACATGAGTTAACATTATTATGTTTCTAAGAAAATATAAGTTCATTTCGTTTGTAAAAATATTCATTTTAAAAACGATAATTTTTTTTAATATGCTCATTATCCATACAAATGTTTTACGGCCAATTCAGACATTTATCATCAACAGAATACTGTTGACGATAAAAAAAGTCTTGTAATAAATAATGTGCTTCCGCTACTTCAATTTCCGCAAGAAATATGTATAAACTTCTATAATCGTCTTTATTTTAATCCAGTACCCGTTTCGCAAATCACAAACTTTTATTATTACGCAGGAAGATATGCAAATAAAAATGCTTCAATATATAATATTTGTTTATGTATAAAAATAAGTTGCATTATCCGTAAACATACAACTTTAATCAAACATTTGTTTGTATAAGAAACACTTTATTATTTACTGATAATTACTACTATGAACACATAACGTTTTTAGTAGTCAATAATTACGAAAAAAAATTTAAAAACAGATTCCCACAACTGGTGAATTGCCAAATATTCGTCACTTGCAAAGCCGTCGGAATACTATACTTGAACAATTATTGGTGGTCACTTGTCAGTTTCCAACGGATTGTCGGTAAATACGATACAAGTCAAAGGAATTAATGACTTGACAAGTTTACACTTGTAGTTCACTGGTGCACACTTTTTACTTGTCAAGGACTTGGCCAATATTTGATTTTAGGGTGGCTATCGATAACATATATTTTCTTCCCCAACCAAATCTATATTTTCACATTATTAGTTAGGCCTAATTAGTTAACCTAATTTAATGGATGGATGATATATAGGAATAACAATAACTTATAGTACTTTATGAATTAATTATAATGTAATTTACAATATAATTATAAATTGAATTTGTAAATATATATATATATTTTTATTACTATATAATATACGACTAACGGCTTCAGTGAAGTATAATTAGTACAAATTATGAATAAAATATAAATCTAAATCATTAACAATAATAATTAAATACAAAAACATTTTACAGCATATAAATTTAGGGCTACAAGATTATCAGGATTAAAAAAGTTAAATTTACTTATTTTATTACATTCCACAAATATTCTATTTAGTGTTGTGTTATAACCACAAGATGTTCTATGATATAAAACAGAAAATTTTGAATAATAGCGTGAAAAATATT
>NW_026100449.1:0-3908 GCF_025091365.1 Daktulosphaira vitifoliae
TGTTATAAATAACAAACATTTTTTATTGAAAAGTATTTCATGAAGCCCTTTAAATTTTTATACGCGTTAAAAAAAAAGAAAAACTAGTTATTTTAATCATTGTCAGATATCATCTATACTTATCCCAACTATGCCACTTCATACTGTGCCGCGGACCACACTGTGCTACCATTTTTTTTTAATAAAAATTAACATCTTTGGTATGCATCTGAATTTATTACCAAACATTTTTTTGACAATAAATAACTATTATTTAATATTTAAAATATTTTATATCTTGTTGAAACAATTTTATAAACTTAATAGTCACTAAATGATTTATAAATGTATTTTATTTTTGGTAAAACAAAAAATAGAAAATATAAGCACAATCTGGGTTCTAGAAGGAGCTTAGCCCATCTAATTCTATTGTTGCCCCCAAATGATGAAAATTACATGTAAATGTATATGAAAATATTTTTAAGTTAGATCACCCAAATATTTTGTTCAAACAGCACTGATGACTATGGCTAGATTAATTTTTTTATGTTTTGATTTTATGTCAGATTGAATATATTAACTTTTTAATTTTCTTGTTAATGCATAATTATTATTTTTTAATTAAGCATAAATTTTCATTATTTCTATTATTTAACTATGGCCGTAAGTTTACTTTTCGCTAAAATATTTTGTACTACAAGATGCAATCACTATGTACATTATTTTTAAATATTGTGTTATTTTCTTTAATATTGGCTGTCGAAAGTTCTTACAGTCATAAAATTGCATGTTAAGTAATGACGTCCAAAAAAACATTGTAATACAAAAATGTTTGGATTTACGAAGAAAACAGATTTACTTTATTATTTTTCAATGTAACTGAAGGCCGGAGCGAATTTTAAATAAAAATTAAAAACACAAATTGGTACAAATGACTTGCTAACATTATATTTCAACCAATACTATTGTGCAATATTACTAATTATATTTTTATTACTACAATATGTTTGTTAACAACCATAGATAAAAGGCACAGTTATCGATGATTTTATTTTCAATGGAACGTTTTTAATTTTTGATTTATTTCTAAAATTAGTGTCACTTGAAACTAAGCATATATTTAGAAATTTTTTTCAAATTTTTGTAATAAATAATATGTTTGATAACATTTTTTTTCTTTAAAAACATTCTAAAAATAACATTTTTGGTCAAAAATTTGATGATCACATGAATTTTGCACTTTTTTAGTAGTTCTAAACAGGAACACAAATGCAAAAGATTAAATCCAATCATTTAATATTATAAAAAATATATGGATGCTCAAAATAATAATTAGCTTTGATAATACGAAGATTCGTTTAACAGCTAATTTATAATGCAATAATTTGTTATTACGAATAACGTAACCACTTTACAAAAAATGAATTACTTTACTTCATATTATTATTTAGAAATATGACTTAAGTTAAAAATGTTCCTGTTTTTATGTTTTAGATATGGGTTAACGCAGTAGGCCAAAATTTAAATTCTATGGGCATCGCTTATGGACTCGTTGTTTCGTTTGCTTCCTACAATCGTTATGACAATGACATATTGGTTGACACATTCACCATATCGTTTATTAATGGCTTGGCAAGTTTTGCAGTGGGGCTTTTTACTTTTGCAACTTTGGGCCATGTGGCAAAAGAATATGGCGAATCTGTAGAGAACGTTATATCAAATGGTCAGTAAAAGTGATAGCTCCTATAGAAATAAATAGTTATACTCATTAGTTTTATTTTAATCAATTTTCAACTTATCAATTTTGTTTGTTGAAATTATCTCATTCTTTGACAGATACTCTACTATATTTTTATAATCTATCAAATCAAATTATACTGGAAAACATGAGTTGGGTTGGGTTTTTGTGTACTACGTTTTTGAATTGTCTAAATAATTTTAATTAGACACTAAACATAGATGAACATTTAAAGGAAGGGCCTTGAAGGGAATAACCTCAAGAAATTTCAATAACCCCCCGANAGGAAGGGCCTTGAAGGGAATAACCTCAAGAAATTTCAATAACCCCCCGAACTGTAGATATTTTTGTATTGCTTTTATATGTGAGACTCCAATTGTATAAGTTTACTATATATTTCATGCTTTCCGAAAATTTTTATCAAATGACCGCTGATGACACAAGGTATAAGAATATTATTCGAACAATTTTATAAACAAATTATAAAGATATGTATTTCTTAATTATTAAAATACTTAAATATATTGCAGGACCAGGTATTGTCTACATTCTTTTTCCAGAAGTACTTTCAAACATGCCATTTTCCACTATTTGGACGATGCTTTTATTTTTTGCAATGTTGTGTTTATGTCTCAATAGTGAGGTAATTTAATTAAACTATATCAATATATGTAAAACCGATACATAAATAGTTTTCCTTCTGTTCGCATTAATATAACTCCTACGCAACATAGTGGCATAGTTACGAAGGAATTTATGTATTATACTCATCTTGACCTAAGTAATTTTTGTGGTGTAAATAAAACTTTATTCTATGGGAAGTATGATGAAAATTGGGATAGAGAGATGGAAAAGTTGTATATTTATCTCCTTCATGGTGAAAATAAAATGAAATTTAGGAACAATATATGCAACTAACAGTACAATAGACATTTTATAGTTGAGTACATTAATATATGAAGGACGCAGTTTTACATACATGTTAAACTTAATCTATCTATCTATGCTTTTTTAGACGTTTTAAATACTATTAAATTTGATTTATATTATGGTTTACATAAATCTAAAGAGTTGGCAAATTTTTTATTAATTTGTTTCTGTTAAGTTTGTTTACTATAAAATATTTTATAGTTTGCAATTGTTGAAGTAGTAGTAACGTCAATACAAGATGGGTTCCCACGAGGAATTAAAAAATATTTAAGCTGTCACGAAGTTTTAGTGTTGGTTGTTTGTCTTGCATCATTTTTACTTGGACTTCCATTTGTCACTCAGGTAAATATATTTTAATTATAATTTATTTATACATAAATAAATAAATAATGATATCTAAGATTTTATTTTATGATATATTGATTATTATTTTATTTTATCCATAGGGTGGTATATATTTATTCGAAATAATTGATTATTACATCTCTACTTGGTCAATGATTTACGTTGCATTTTTCGAAGTGATTGCTGTCTCCTGGATGTATGGCTCAAATAGATTGTCAAATGACATATTGAGAATATCAGGTTCAAAGCCTTTAATTTTTTTTACCTTCAGTTGGTATATTACTACTCCGCTTATTTTAATGGTATGTGAAAAATGATTGAAATTGAATTTAATAAATCATTTTATTTTACAACTGTTGCAAGGTTGAAAAATATTTTTAAAAAATAAAATAAAATACCTTGTACATTTTCATTATAACAATTTTTTCAGTTAGTGTGGATATTTAGTATAATAGACTATGAGCCACCAACATATTTCAATGGTACACAAAATTTTCCAATATGGGCTCATCTAGTTGGATGGTCCATAGTTCTGATCTCATTAGCATGTATTCCTGTTATGTCAGTTTATACGTTTCTACATTCCGAAGGACATACATTTTATCAAGTAAATGTTTTGTAAATTTATTTTTATTACAAAATCAAACTTTAATTTAATTTTTAGAAATTGAAAGAATCAATTAAACCTCGATCAAATTATTTTGGAGAGTTACCAGCATTATCTAAGGATAATTTAAAAGAAATGACTACTTTAATAGAATACAAAGTGCCAGAAATTCCAATTCCAATTTATACAACAAATGGAAATCAATGAATTAAATATATAATTTGTGATTAATTAAATTTTTTTGTAACTATTATTGTAGTTTAATTAATAAGTAACATATATATATATATATATATATATATATATGCT
>NW_026100450.1:0-3894 GCF_025091365.1 Daktulosphaira vitifoliae
CTTTACTTAGGAAGGCCACTATATAAATCAGAAATGTACGAACATGAACAGATTTACATTATATATTTTTATATTGCAGTCTTTAACTTAACATTTAATGATCACCTTGATAATTTCGAATACGCTTATATATCAATACGTTATTTTTGAAATTTTATTAAGAATTATAACAGTGATTTTAAATTTTTATAAAGTAAAGCGACTTCGACTTATGTATTTCAACATCTAACATATTGAAGCAAACGATTAGACAAAGCTGTTAAGCATAAATTTGAAAATAAAACTATATAAATGGTCATTGTTTTAATGTAATAAGCACACAAAGAATAAACATTTTTNTATAAATGGTCATTGTTTTAATGTAATAAGCACACAAAGAATAAACATTTTTAATAACATAAAAAACCCGGCAAGTATTATAGTTATAGTAAATAATTCGAATTGTTTTTTCGAAAACTTAATACTTATACGATTGATGTTTCAATTGATGATTTTAAAACCTACCAAATTTCAAACTACGAAATAAAAGTATTCTGTTCCCACTTTTTACTGCATACTATCGATTGTATACATGCTTTTTATTTTATATTTGTGACTCGGTATTAAAGTTAGGTAACTGAAAAGCGTTCCAGAAATTAAAAATATGCAAAGTATACGTTATAGTTTATAATTTCCGTATAAATGTTTGCTCTTAAAATTATTTACACCCATACACTTGAATTTATTTCATATTTAAGATTTAGTTTAGTGTTTATTTTCTCATTTAGAATACAGTGTTCTATTTAGTAATTAATAACGATAGACTACATTAGGCCAAAAGCATTTCATCACCTTATTCATTCCTAAGACTGTAATTATTATTGATGAATGTAAATTTGTTTACTTGGATCAATACGCATGTCTGTGTATTATAAATTTCTCATTTACGAAACCTCTGGATATGCCTTCACATATCATAACATTGCTACACGTCTTTAATTATAACTGTGCAACCGGTATGTTAAAATATGGATTGCTTTTTAGATGTTTAAAAATATTTATCAAGTCAACATCAACCGTTATTAATTATTTCAGTTATTGCTAAAAAAAATATATTAAATTTTAGAGATCCAAAATAAAATGAAAGTATAATCTTTGTTATATCTACACACTACCGTGCAATTTACAATATTTTACTTATTACTATTGTAATTAATACCATAGTTAACATAATTATTACGTATGACTATATAGTGTTTATAATCATACACTGTGATCATATAATACCGCGTTTGCTGTCAACAAACAATCTGCTCGACCCTGACCTTCGCGGTCTACAAAGAAGTTTGTTTTTTTCATAAATTTTCCTAATAAATCGTTAACTGTCCATACGCGACGATCTATTAGAATATATTATTATTATATTGAAGTTATTCGTGAAAAAAAAAAACGCACGTGTGAGCTGAAGGTTATAACTCCTAAATCAAAATACGAGTCAATGTATTTTTCATCCACATGACCTTTGCCTACTTTTACACTGAGATTCTCAATCAGAAAAAAAAATTCGCTTAAGACTAAGCAACCATATGTACGTTATTTTGAGTAAGATTATCTTCGACACTGCGGTCTTGCTCCGAGTAACCGGACATCGTTAACTCTCAAGGCTTAAACCCAAGGTTAAAAAACGAAAATCGTAGTTATTATTTAGTGTGTGCGGATTTTACCGTGACCGGAAGATTTTTCTTGATTAACCGGTTTTTTTTCGTATGCATTGAGTATAATTTCAACTAATAATATTTTACTGATGATTCGAAACAAGCCTACACTAATACGCGTGATCGACTACCCAAATAGAATTGTCTGTAATATTATTATTTAGTAGTTTCCTTAAAAATTATAACACTTTAAATACTTGGTAATCAAAGATTTTTAGAAACAGGTTCACCCAGTTAATTTGATTTGATGTTTTTATCGACTACGAAATAATTATTTCGTTACAAAAATTTTGTTATCATCTCTTTTTTAACTGGCAATTGAAAATAATTTGAAATCGTTTATATTTTTGCAGTATGTCGAGAGTATTACGATTTTTTTTAAATTCATATCACATTCGTTGTAAATGATAAAATAAATGTGTTTGTAGCATGTGATAAGTATGTTAAATTGTCAATGAACTCGAACGTTTAAATTATATATATGTATAGAATTACCAAGCTAATTAGTATTATTAGTTCCAAGTGATAAGTTCAATCTTCACAAAATCTGTATTGGTAGAGTTTTTATTAAATATAGAAATATTTTCTCTTGGGTAGACTAAATCACATAATTTGGCTATTTTTTAGTCAGGCAGTGCGCTAAGGTTCTAAAAATTATGAAATACAAGTATATATTGTGCCATGCTAATTTCTATCATTTTTATAACCCATGTTTTTAAATTTCCCAAGTGTGTAACAATGACCAGGAGCCTAAATTGCTTCGTAATGTAATGTAACGGTAACACACTAGTTTGGATTAAACGACTATCACTACGTCTCTCTTAAGTAACTCCTAATTACACAGCAGAGATACTCTGGCTGTTTTGCAAAGAATATATATTTACATTCAATTATTGTCCGTGCTACAATTAACCCTTGCAAAAATATAAATCATAATCTTCTAGACATTTGCTGCCAAAACATCATCTTAAACGTATATACCTACCAGTTTCCACGAACCTTCAATATTACCCACAGGTAATATATTATACCTTCAACAACATCTTCAAATTTGAATTTTTAATTATGTACTCGTGTTCTGTTGAATGTCAAGTGTTTAGCCGTATTCGACATATGTATTTGTTTGTTTGTTTACTATGCTGTTTTTTAGCCTCTTTGTATTCGCACTTATGATTCTAAATTTGATAAGCAATAACCTACTTCAACGTCGTTAACATTCGACTTTGCGCGTACGGCTAATATTAATAAAACCATTGAGTTAAAAGTAATATTGATCGTGTTTAATAAATATATTCAACAATCATCGTACTCCTTGATCAACAGCAGTACACAATCGACGTTTAGTATGATTTATTTTTCTAGTTGTATCATATGAAAAATTGATTAAAAATCTCTAAATAAAACATCTAATATATAAAAGCTTTTCTATTATGCGTAGAATTATTAATTTTTCATCGATTAATTGAAATACAATATATATTGGAACCATAGTAGTGGTCTAAAACACAGTCTAACCTAGAAAATATATAACAGTGTTTTTCTTTTTCATGAAAAAATATTGTCTCGATAATTTTTGTCGGATGCGATTAAACGGCGATCATTTATTTGGCAATACTTCAAATGCCAACTGTAACCATACTACAACACGTATTTGGCATCACAACGTATTAGGTTAATGTTTCAAATGTATTCCTCGCCGTTCGTTTGAACTTGTATACTATTGTTGTGATAATGATAAACAAAATCTCATCTAAAATCTGTAAACAATTTTGTTTTACCGTCAGCTTATAATAATATGAACGTTACCTAATCCTCAATTCCAAAACACTGTCACTCGATTGACAACTGCAGTTTGTTAGTTTTCACCATATTTGTCAGAAGCCTTCATAGATACACATAACACAATTACAGTATAAGTAACGACGTAGTCAACGGTCACGAGTTGTCAATGATCAACTATGTTTAACTACTGTCTGGTGTACTTTTATAGTTTACATTTAACAAGTACATTGCGTTTTAAACATTTCACTTACGAAACGGACACGAATTTATTTATACAACATGAGATATACGAATATTAGTGTTTGTTGTTAAATATTTGTCATATAATTCAATTTCGGTGACTTTAGCGAAACGTCTTACACCCGTCTCATTAGTATAGTATTTAACACATCGTTTTTTTTTTTTTTTTTTGGAAAAA
>NW_026100451.1:0-3891 GCF_025091365.1 Daktulosphaira vitifoliae
TATTTATTTATTTATTTATTTACAAATTGGAGTATTTAGTGCATAAATGATAGGCACATTATAGTCTTTATAAAAGCTTATTCAAATGAAATTTTATTTCTACAGCTATTAGTGTACTTGATTGAAAATAAAACAGTGGTAAAAATAATATTTTTAATATTAACAAATTTATTGATCCCGTAGGTTGATATCTGTTTAAAATAGAACATTTCTGTGGTTAAAAAATGTTAAATTTTTTAAAGGATTTGGTAGATATCAAGTATACATATAAATAATAAAATATAAATTTCTTGATAGAAAATGATTGTCGTCATTGTCATTCCTTTTAATTAAACTGTAGCAAAAATGTTTGAAACATAAAAATGTATTACCTTAGTTTATAACTTTTGATATTTTCGGTTGAAATTGTACCTGATTATAATATTTTATTATTTCAGGAAATAGAAATTATTATATAATTTTCTGTAAGAGTTTTGTTCTAACTATTTATCTTAAGTCAAAAGTGAACAATTTTATGATACAAAAAGCTTTATGTCTTTGCATGTAATTGAATGATTACACAGAAATACTAAGTAAAACAATTTATATTTGAACTCTCAAAGGGTTATAAATTTTCATTAAATTATTTCTATGTTTGTAGAAAATTTCTGTTAACTTTTCTTATATTAAGATTAGAACTACATTCAATCTCACTACATTTAGATAATTAGTAGTTCGTTCGTAATTTGTCACAAGTTTCTTATCTTCAAATATTTGTTTCATAGGAAACATTCACTTCATAAGACTTACACTTACATCATTTAAAACCATTACTGTTGTGTCTTTATATATAAACCCCACTAATGTCAGTAAAATACTTAAAAATTGTGGAGTACTCAAGAAAATAAAATTATAAAATGACTGTCAAACAATAAATTCAATAAATAATTAGTTTACAATAACATGGAACGTATCATAAATTGGTATTGTTATTTTATTGTTAAAAATTGCATATAGTAAGCAAAAGTTAAGTTTACAAAATAACTATTTTCATTGAAAACACACTTACGGTTTTATTTTATAGCATATATGATAATTAAGCTACCAGCCTATTAAAATATATAAAAGCAACTAAAATCAGTATGCAGAAAGTTTGTATAAAACAGCCCTACGCATTAAAACACTTAAAAACACACTGATACTTAAGTTTTTCAACTATATTAATATTAATTTGTGTATTTATTCAAATTTAGGAATTGAATTGTTTTATTTTATATTGAAGGTTTTTTTCGTGTTTTATAGATTTAAACTTATATTTTAGCTTCGATGGGTAGCTGAAAATCGATTGGTTTTACTCTGTTCTGTTTTTTTCGATAAAACATATTTAGTTGAAGTAATCAGTGACATAATTTTGAAAAATTTCGCTCAGTCCCAGAAATTAAGAAATTTCCCAAAAATTACAATTGTTATAAATAATATTTATACTTTATATTGAAATAACTCTTTGAAATTTTTTTTTTTTATTATAAACATTAATCTTGCTGACAATAAACTTTTTTTGAAAATCCAATCATTAACCAAAGTACTATGGGGGTTTAAAAATCATACTTTTATTTATTTATTTTTTATTATGTTCTGAAAAATCTACGCCCTTTGACTTAAATAAAATTAATACTAATACAATGCCTTTTAAGATATGATAGAAAAACTGTTCTAAAATTTAATATCTATGAATTACCGGATATTAAAGCCAAAATTATACAATTTTTGGTAAAAATGAGCAATTATAAAATGTTATGTACAGCAACAAAAAATCTACATCATTCAAAACTATATCAAATAATAGCTTATTTAAAGTATTTTGTGAATAAAAAAGAAAGACGTTCCGACGACTTGTCTTCTATGAGTACATTCTGCCTCTAAATTAATAAATCATGTAATTTTTTATGGTTATGTTAAATTTTTAAAAAATTTTTTTCAAATATAGATCGAAGCGTTTTACTACAGTGATTATAATTACGGTCAAATATCAATCAATACTAATTTAAAAAATGCTTAAACTTCATTATGCTGGATTCTTATGGAATTTTCCTCTTTTTTGTTTGATTATTATTTAAAATTTGTATTTTAAACGTCTTTAAGTGAGTTTGTGACTTGTTATATGTTTTATAAAATATTGTGAATGAATTTATTTTGGTTTTCTTTTGTATATTTTACTTAAAAGTTTATGGACCTTGCTTTGACATACGTTTTATCTAAAGAAATCTAACCGTAGGTCGCTAGACATGAAATCTTATAATATCATCCTAGAGCGTTGTATATTTTATATTTTTAACTTAATTCATCAGATAACCGAGTACCATAGCGTACATTTTGAATATGTTTTCTTGGTGTCGAGAGATGATCTAGAAAACAGGCCACAATGCGAGTGTATTTCTGATTTTTTTATTTTTATTGTATACCATTAACAGACTATTACAATCTAGCATGAAACCTTTGTTCCCTGATCGTGGCAAGAGTTTTCTACGACCTTGGACAGAGTACATCATGGTGGGCGTTACTTCAATTTACTATACGGACAATCGTCTATTTTTTGTACTCGGGTGTGCTTCAGAGTTCAGGTATCTCTCAGTTCACGGGTCCAAAAAAAAATAATAATAATATAGTAATATAATAGTATTATAAGCTTATTATCATCTCATGGTATAAAATATGTTATTTCATTGCCTTGTACTGTGTTCATTCATTTGTGTACGTTTAAAGAATTCATAAAAGTTGACTAATTACTTGGCTAGTACTAGAATAAACAACAATTTCAATGATTATAATCGAACTATACAGTCGTAAAAACAACGCTGTCAAAATGTGCATAATGTACAAATATACCGTATATCATTTTGAACACATGAAAAGGGATCTAGGGGCTGCTCATAACTTTTCTATCTATATTTTGTCGGCACATTATTTATCTTTGTAGGAACTCGGATATATTTTTCATTACTTGTTGTTTCGTGTTTGAAGAATTTCTTGCGTTACCCACTCACACAAAAGTCTTGAGAGAATTTCCATTTTCCTTGTTAGATCAAAACTTATATTATATTATTGTTATTGTGTCTTGTCGGAAGTAATATAATACAATGTATATAAGTCTTACATTACCTTGTCTGTTTTAGTCGCAATTTTTTTCACATGTAACATAAACTATTAGTTGTTTGGATAGAACCTTAACCAATATTATCTTAGATTAAATAAAGTGTACATAATATTTGTGTTATATATGTTATTTTTATCTTAAAAATAAAAACAATATAAAAATTCTAGGGTAATGCTAATATTAGTGTTTGGGTACGTAAAATGATAAAATACGATATCTTGTGCTTCGAAATTAAATGATAAAGTATGAAATTACATGTATTAAAGACTGTAATCCTTATAACTCTACTCAATCTACATTTAACCTTATAATCTAATTTCATGGTAAATATAACAACACGTTATTGGTAAACAGTCTAAAAATAAAAAACGGACTCGTTCTAGAAGCCGGCTCAGGTTATGAAATCGCATGAGTGATGATGTGTTTATTATAAACCGGTAAAAACGGAAATCGTCTGTCCAGATGACCGTGTGGATTCTTAAATAATCGAACACGGTATTGTGTTGTCCGTCTGCGTTGTCAAGTTGCATGTAATAATTTCGGAGTTTGGTTATATAAACCCCCTAAAGGATTGAGTAGCCTAAAATTGTTGCCCCAAAAAGTATTCAGCAACTTGTTTTGATTCACGTCTATATCAATGTGGTGGTGAAGTAGAAGATCACACGTAAATATGTTATATTATTTGAGTATAGATGCAGGAATGTTTGAAATTTGGATTTTTAATATTCATCAGTTTCGGATGAGAATGAATCTAATGT
>NW_026100452.1:0-3886 GCF_025091365.1 Daktulosphaira vitifoliae
ACGATTTGTGATCTTTTGACGTATTGTTGAAAGAAATCCGTTCGGTGAGAGCTGAGAAAAAGTGGTAACAGACACAAAAAAGAAAAAAGAAAAAAATAAACACATCTTAGTAAAACCAATACCTTCTCAGCTTCGCATCGAAGCTAAAACTAAAATTGTAAAAAAATATGAGAGTACACACAAACTTGTAGGTCCGTGTATGCACTTCCTACCAAATTATATTAATTCGGTTTCTTTACATAAATGTTTCCGCCCAAGTATTTTTGCCATTATTTGAATACCTATAATATATTGTATATATATATAGTAGGTCCTACTAGTCTATCTTTATAAATTTTCAAAGAGTCCTGTCTCTCTGGCGAAATTAAGTAACTCTTTAGATTTTAAGGTTTTGATATATTTTTTTTTTAAGAACATTTTATGTTATTGTATAATTTCTTTAACTATTTATGATTTTACTATCTCTCAACCTATGATCTTAATATACTCGTCATTATCGTAGTATGGGATAATATTAGGCTGTTCGTATCCAGAATAATGGTATTTTATTTAACTTTTTCGTTTAAGAAAATGAACACTTCTATTTATATTCATAAAAAAAAATGATTCTTTTCAGCCAAAAATTTTTAATAAAGAATTCAGAGAAATATTTTACAAACGTATACTGTTTAACTATATTATATTACACACATTATAGCCATAATCAAATATTAGTTCTATTTAAACCAATAATATTAGTCACTCTAAATTAATTTTCTTTGAGAAGAAATCTATAAATTTTATTTGTCATATTTTTACATTAATCTAAGTGTAAAAAAGTATATTAACGATATATAAAATGATGAATTTGTCTTCATGGTGAAAATGGCTAGCATATTCAAAAATAGGCTATTTTTTTGTTATAATTCTTGGTTTTGTATTTTATGTTATTTTAAAATACCTTACAAAGGTATTTCATTTTTGAGTTAGAAAAATAATTTTAATTCATTTGATTTTTATCTCATTTAGAATTAGAAATCATGTTTAAACGACCAATAAAATAGATGAAAAATAATATTTTGCACTGATTGTTTTTAATGTAATAAAAGCAATTTTCTTTTTTTTGTTTTAATTATTTCTTTATTTGTTTTTAATTTATTTTTTATTTGTAACATCAAAATTCAGAAGTGATAGAGTAATTCTAATTTTATATTTGAAAACAATGCGAAAAGTTAATTTAGAAAAGTATATTTTTGATTCCGACAAAAGTTCCACGTAGACAAATGTTATTATTTATAGGTAAAAAAAAAATTTTTATAAAGTATTGCATCATACCCTTTAATTTTTATAAATATTTATCATAGAAGTAACAAAATATACTACTTTATCATTTTTTATTATTTCTTCTTAAAAATTACAATATTAAATTATTAAATATTAATATCATACTATATTTAATTACTATTATTATTCATAATTTATACTTTTAAATCTAAGAACTATTAATCAGGATATAATTAAGGGAATAGGAGTTAAAGTTGCTTTTGTAAACACTATATACAGATTTGCATCAAAGCGTTTCTTATGAAAGTAATTTTAATCACTGTCAGATACATCTATAATTGTCTCAACTATGCCATGTCCATACTGTGCCGCAAATCCAACTGTGCAACTGTTTTTTATTTTAAATTCTTACTGTTATTAAAATTACATAAATACCTAAACGTACAACAATTATAATTTATAATTTTATTTTTTAAAGGGATACGATACTATTGTTTATTAGTTTAAATAGATTCTGAACACTTTTAGTATTAGTCGTAAAAAAAAAACATTGATATACTTTTATATACATATATTAGGATGTAATACTTTTTAAATATCCTTACATCAGAGGTAAACTATATCATGTTGTACTATAACTATCACAATAACATTTAAAAAATTTTTTTAGGGGATACTTTATTAGGAGAATAGTTTTCTATCACTGCAAATATGTAGTTAACTTTGTACTAGAAAGCTTGCACTGAACAGATGTACAAGGTGTCCGAAATAACAAGAGAAGTTGAAAATAAGGGGTGATACTTATTAAATAAAAATGATTGAATTTCAATAACGTCAGTTTCATTAAAACAAAATTAGTAGTGTATAAATAGAGTCTAACCTTATTTTTTCATTTTATTTATATAACTATTATTGTTAAGCGCGTTAGCCCGGTGTGTACCGGTTTTTTTTTGTATTGTATAAAAAGTAGTCGGGCGATGAACTCGTCATCGCAAAGGACGGCATGACCCGCACGCCAATACATATGTACGAAATAAGTATTAAAAACTAAATTAAAAGTTTAAGTTTTTACATCGTGTTTATTAATTAAATAGTAAACGTTCCTTTCAGTTCACTTTGAGACCGAAAACCAATTATTATAATTACCTTTTGTAGAATTTTCTTCAATTTCTTTTTTTACACAATTACATACTGTAATATAACAAAAAATAATTCAGTTTCCATAAATACATTAACAAAATTTATTGAAAAACTTAACGTGTTAACAACTTTTAGAGTCTCGATGAATGGGTTTGTTAATAAATACTACATATATTAAGGGTTTTGAAACTTACACTAAAACACTGATGTCATTAGTTTTTAAATTTATATTAATCAAATTTAAAAAGTACAAGTAAATCCAGCCTCCCCTATCACTAGACTAAAACCTAATTATTTCTATTTAAATATACAATCTACACTTTTTTAGAAAATCAATAGAATAAAATTTGATTAATCATAAAATAATATAACCAATGGTAATTCCAATATAATACACAAATATTTTGATAAATAAGATAATTAAATTCTGAAGTTAAGATAAAATATTGTATTTATAAGACAAACTTAAAATTTCTACAAAACATACCATTATATAACTTAATTTTGTATTTATTTTATTGTTTAATCAAAATTATAAAATTGAATAATCTAAATTATTTAATGGTAAA
This sequence comes from Daktulosphaira vitifoliae, assembly GCF_025091365.1. Classification (NCBI taxonomy): domain Eukaryota; kingdom Metazoa; phylum Arthropoda; class Insecta; order Hemiptera; family Phylloxeridae; genus Daktulosphaira; species Daktulosphaira vitifoliae. Next base: position 2,973 of record NW_026100452.1, read on the forward strand.
CTAATAATTTTATTTTTTTTTTAATTTATATAGGGTAGAGTTCGTTAAAAGATCTAAAATTTACATGCCTATATTTTCGTTCTAACAAATATATTTTTGAGTTATGATTATAATTATTTATTTATAATTTATTAAATTTCACAGACAAATTATACAAAAGAGTTGTATACAGCTGTATTACAATATAGTGGTAACCACATGTACAAAAATATTAAATTTTCCTTATTAAACTATACTCAACTCTATTTACTTTTTTTTTTAATTACCCTAAATACTATTTATTGAAACTACAATGAATCTTAATTAATACCAATAAACGTTTTTTATAAAAATAAAATTAATAAATACTCGAGTATAATAATTAACTCAATAACTAAAACTAAAATAAATAAAACTGTAATAAAAAAAAAGTAATTACTGTTTGGAGTAGGGAAGGAAAAGAAATGTAACACGGGTGGCCAATGAGAAAATAAGAGACGTAATATAAAGAAGAATGGGCAGCAATGGAAAGTAAGAGTGTCTATAGGTACCGAGCAGTGAGATTATAATAAATTGAAATAGAAAGGGATCTTGGGGTATGTATTCTTGCGTGAACACGTCTTATATATGAATAAGATGGAATTACAACGAAGGGTCACTACCTAACTCCTGAAACGCGTACACGAACTTCTGGCGAGTCACAAATATCGTATTTCTTTGTAAAAGAATTTTAGTATATTCTCGATGACCTATCTCACTCCAGTGGCGTACACAGAAATTAAATTTGGGGGGTTTTTTTGAAATTTAATAAAAATTAGATGTGACACTGCCCATATTGTTCACTTACAAAAATCCCTGTTTTCGATTACTTTATTGTGGAAATATTTATAGTATGATATGATCTTTTTTATTGTTATTACTTATTGTTTATGGTC
>NW_026100453.1:0-3884 GCF_025091365.1 Daktulosphaira vitifoliae
TATGTGTGTGTCTGTTATCACTTATACTCAGAGCTCAGTGAACCGATTTTGATGAACAAGAAATCACAAATCGTATATAGTAGAAAACATTATCCTCAAAAAATGAAAAAATTCGCCCGTAAATGGGGTAATTCTCCAAAAAATTATAATTATGAAAATTGGCAATTTTCACTTTTTTCCTAAAACTACCATAATTTTTTAAAAAGTGGATGTACGTTTGCAAAGAGATTACACTTGTTTATTTCACCCGTCTGATAAAAAAGAATTATTTTAAATTGTTAATTTTTCAAAAAGCTATGGCAGTTTTAAGTATTAATATATTTCATGTTAAACAGTAATTTTTACATAAAAATTACATTTTTCGTTAATTTCGACGGGCTATTGGTCTATGAATGAGTAAAAGTAAATATTCATTTTATAAAAAGTTTTTATGGAGAAAAAACGATTTTATATGTGCCTATAAACACACATAAAATAATATTTTATTTAATAGCTAAATGATTACTATATAATTGTTACATTGATTCCAATGTAATACTTTTTGCAAAAAACACTAACCTTACCCAGCATAGCCCGATACTCCAACCAAAATCTGTGATATACCTGTAAGAGCAGTCCAAAGGCTCATTTTTGGGTCGAAGCCCCAGATAGGCATAAAAAAATTAAAATAAAATTGATGAATAAATTAATTAAATTTATTTAAACCCAAATCTTCATAGTAAACTTTTGTAAAATTATTAGAAAACACAATAAGTTTGTTACAAACAGATGAAAAATTGTCGGTACTTATTGACTCAGGTATGTCAATATTTAACACAAAATTTTGTAATAGACATTGTTTTTCGTGTGTTTTAGGTAATGAGGAGATACCCAGTTTGTTAAATTTTAGAAATGGTGAGATATTTCTAACACATTGCCTTGTGTATATTTCTGATGATACCTGATTAAAGGCATTATTTTTGCTATCCAAAATATCAAGTGAATAATTTCCAGAATTTATTTCTTCAAGGAATTTTGTTATTGAACTACACAAAGATTTTATATTTGAACTGATGTTTTCGTGAAAATAATCACCCACTAGTTCATTTAAAGAAATCAATGTTTTATACATAATATCGAAGATATTAGTTGTCTTATGAACTGTTTCAAAAATTTTACGTACAAAGACTATGTATGTTATTTCAGGATTACCTTTTGAATTTTCCGTTTCACAATACTCAAATAGGTAATTTACATAGTCGCAATACTTAAACAGTATTTCTGTATAAATGCACTTGATAACTCTTAATATATGTTCTTTTTTACAATGAAAATTTTTTTTGTCTGCTGTGTGTCTGAGAATACGTTCTACGCTTATAACTTGACCATTAAATATAATATTTATATGATTCAACGATTTCCATCCACTTTCATTAGTAATTTCGTTTAATTGTTCGATTACCTGATTTTGACTAGTATTTTCATATAAATGAACTGGATGTTTGAAACTACAAAAAATATATGCAATATGTTTTATTAAGTGTACTTCCTTTAATTTTTTCGTTAAGTAATGTTTTCATAAAAATTTATAGATTAATATTAAATTAATTTTTAAAAAACCGTTTATATATCACTTATAGTATGTAAAAAATTATTCATAAGAGTATATTTTAGAGGTAACTTTTGAAAATTAAATAGGAACTTATTATTACATTTTTTTGGTATAAAAAGAATTAAATACNCTTATTATTACATTTTTTTGGTATAAAAAGATATACCAAAGATATACTGATTCATGACCGGTTCGATAGCATTATTTTTTGAGTTAATATAATTTTTAATCATATGTGAGGGGGGTGCTCAATTTTGAATTCTTATTAGGTTAGGGGATTTAAACTCTCATATAGCGTATAAACGTTATGAAGAACATTTTTTTTTGTTTGTAAAAAATAAATAGGTAAAGTGAATAATGTTGATTTCTGTTTTAAAATTATATTTTCAGTACAAGTATAATTATAAAGTTGATAGCTTTAGGAAGACACAATATTGGGGAAACTCAGAAATTCAGATTTTTTCTTCATATTAGTGCGCCAAATAACACTAATAAGATATAAATGATAGATTTGGATCTATTCTATTCTCAACCATATAAGGGTCTCTTTAAATGCTTAAGAATTTTTTAAATCAATCGGTAATACAAGAAAAAACAGAATAAGTTTGAACGTATTTAAATGCGTTAATTGATGAAGTTTTCCATATTACTCTACAATAATGTCTATAACAGTTTTTAAACTTTTTCTTCATTAATAAAATATCTGGTTACATAAATGTTATTTCTAAAATTATTGATAAAATTATTTGTGAGTACATAAATTTACTATAAAGTTGATAGCTTTTAGTAGCCATAATTATTGGGAAACAAGAAAAATATATTTATAAAATATTATTTTTCGTCTAGTAAGTAATAAGATACTTAAAAATAGATATGGTTCTATTTTATGTTATTTATGTACGTCAATTTATAAGTTTTCTATATTACTCTATAAAGTTATCTAATAGATTTTGTTACCTAGCCTCATTTAATTCTAAAACTTTTTCAAAACCAAGATTTTTGTATAAATTTGTTGAAATTTCATCATAATATATTTTAAGCCATTCACTTAAATATTCACTCAATTCAATGTTTTTATTTTGTCGAGCATTATAGTCTTTTAGATTTTCTTCAAGTAAGAACTTTGGTTTATGATTGTAAACAACTGAATTATTATTCCCTTTAATTTTCTGGTAGGTCTCGAAACCTTTTCCTTCTATAAAACTTTTCACTTCCAAAATTACCTCACAAGCATCATTTTTAGTGTTGGGATCGTTTGGATTGACAAAAATCTGTGTATTTTGTTGACTTTTTAATGTTGCATATTCTAGAAAAGTATAAATTTCATCTACTATAGGTACTGAGAATGTTTTTTTCCATTTCGCTAATAATTTAAAATCTATGTTGCTAAGATAGTTCATTACATTGTATAACTGTTTAAACATGGTTTTTGAAATTTCCACATCACTTTGAAGTAAAACTGTACAACGTAATAAATTATCTCCCTGGTTTATGTCGTAATATTCTTGACATTGGTTAGCTATAGTGCTTATATGATCAATAAATGTTTTGATGACTTCTGCGTACATGTAATTCAATGTATCAATTACGGCATCGAACTTTTTTGGTAGTATTGTACGACTCCCTTTGCAAATAACGTCTTTAATATTAGAGCTTGTCTCTGTAGAAGAGTTAATTTCCAAAGACTGCATATAATCCCATCCAACTTGTTCGCTTATATAATCCATTACTTCTGAATAATACTTCTCATATGTTTTTGGCTTTATTCTACAACTTACAAAGAATGTTGTAGTTAGAATCCAAAAAGTATAACAAATTGAATAAAATAACTTGGGTAACATAATTCAAAATTTTAAANTGAATAAAATAACTTGGGTAAAATAATTCACAATTTAAAATGCAAATGTCTTATAGTTAGTAAAATTTTATTAGAACTTAATAATTTTTTATGTTAAATATAAATATAGTACCTAACTTATATAATAATTTTAATTAATTTTTAGAATATTTTAAGCAAATACAGCAGTTGATTATTTTTAGTTGTTCATTCTTTTTATATATGTGTGTTATTTATAAACTGAAATTTATGAAATGTATTATTGTGTTGAGAAATTATTTTGGTTGAACTGTATTCTCATTAATAAACAATAATTTGAAAAATATTGTTTGGTAAAATATACACCTAACCTACTTTTTTAGAAAATGTATTATCAAATAAAAACCCAGCACAGGGGGGTCGCGGCACAGTGGTGACGTGGTATAGATGGATCAAGTATAATGATATCTGACAGTG
>NW_026100454.1:0-3881 GCF_025091365.1 Daktulosphaira vitifoliae
TTTTTTCAATTTTAGAGGGTAATGTCTTCGACTAGATACGATTTGTGATCTTTTGACGTATCGTTGAAAGAAATCCGTTCGATGAAAAGCTGAGAAAAAGAGGTAACAGACACAAAAAAAAAACACATAGTAAAACCAATACCTTCTCAGGTTCGCATCGAAGCTAAAAAATCACTTTATTATTATTTATCAATCTGTTATATATTTAGGAACTGTAACCAAATGAAAATAAAACAATGTGAATTTATAAATTGCAAATCCTCTTTAATTTTATGAAGTTTTTTGTAAATTAATTGTTTATTACTTAGTTAGATATCAATAAAAATACTAAATGCACGATAAAGTTCTAATAACATAATTGTGATTAAATTAATTTGATATAACTAATGAAAGTTTACAATTCCATATTTTGCATATATTCTCTAAATATGTATTATTTTTAAAATATTGAACTGTTTTTCGAGATGTTAGCTACAACTTGTCTAAGATACTTTTAAAATGTTTATTGAATACCTATTTAAATACAGCAGGCTAAATGTATTCAGAATACGTATTCAAATACTAAAATAAAGAGTTTTTTTGATTTTCTCAACATTTTCATTACTCATTTTTTCTTACAGAATTTATATAAGTATTAATAAAATGATATAAAATTACGATTATTACTATGAAAAGTTTATAAAAAAAATAATGAAACTATGTCTACGAATGAATGTTTTTTTATGCGTACTTTTAATGATAAAAGTGCATAATTCATTGATATTTTTTTTCAAAAATATATTGTTAAGGAAATTTTGGTTAAGATTTTCTTAATTGCCTATGGTATAAAATTCTTAAATAAGACTCTAAACGCATGTTACATTAAAAAGTATTTTATATTCTAAATACAAATACGTTCAAAAAGTATTCTTTTGATTACTAGTATTTCAATAGTTTTATAAGTTTACAACTTGTTGAATAACAAGTTGGCCATCCTTTGTTCTTTTCATATACTTATAATTTGTGACCAATTGTTAAAATTTAAAAAATAATTATTGGATGACCATTATAAAAGCTGCATAAGCTCAATTAATATTTTTGGGGTGAGTTTTATGAAATCATAACTGTGCATAGTTAAAAAACTAAGTACAAAATTTGATGATAATTTTTTATTGAGAAATCACTTAGAATCTAGTACTGGTACACAAAATTAAAAATGGATAGTCTGCCCCTTTATTTTCAAAACTAATACTACATATAGTAAATGAATATATATTATAACCACTGAATATTTCTCAATACTCAATGGTAGATCAAAAGTTGAGGGTTAATTAATGATAAAATATTTACACAAAATTAAACATTGAATATGTGCATTATAAAATTAAAACAAATAAATAATATCTTCAATCCTAAACTTAAGTTTCTGACCCCTTAGATACTATTAAAATTGTGTTTTAGATTTATAAACATTTAAGGTCTAAATTCATGTGGGCCCCTCAAATAATGCGTTACAGTAGTTTATAGGTAATCCAAATGACCATAGAAAAACTAAAAGTTCTAAAGCCAAAAATAACTAAATAAGCAATAAAAGGTAAAATAAATTTTTTTTACATTTATTCTATATTAATAACATATATATCATCAAAATTATTGAATTAAAAATGTAACAATAAAAATATTTTACATGGTATACTACCGTAACATTTTAAATAAGCTAATTTATAAAGAATTATTATAAGTATTAAGTTACACAAATTTGAATATTATAATAGAATGAAAAATTTTAATTTAATCAAACAAATATTTTGGTAAAGTATTTCTATTGGGAAAACTTTTTTGGGTACCTTTTTGTTGCACTGTAATAGAAGCTATTGTACATGCTCTCTTAATTTTTTCATACAAATCTAAATTTGGCTTATGGACAATAAAATATGCTAAAGCTCCTATAAAGGCATCTCCAGCACCCTGAAATTAAATTTCATTTCAATAATTGAAAGGTATTATTTAATAATTTAACATAGGTGGAAGTAAAGTATTCATTGGTGCTTATTGACTTTTTTAAAAAAAATATATATATACATAGTATTTATATTACGTGATGTAAATTTACATTTATATTTTATAGTTGGGTTGTCTGATCTAGACATAAATTAACTGTAACAATAGTAAAAGTTGAATATAAATATTTTTCAAATTAACCTCAGCCAAATGAATTATAGCTAAAGTATATAGGGTAAACTACAATTATTTATTACTCTATAGATTTAAAACATACATAATAACCTACATGTTATATAACACATTAAACAGCTATCTAAAAAATAAAATGATAAGTTGATAACAAATCCTAAACTACAGTAATAAATGAAAATTAGTAATTAACTAATTTACCACCAGACTAAGAAAGGAGGGTTTGTAATGTATACAGACAGCTCCAAGAAATTAGGAAAGGTTATAGCATTTGAGGATTAAAACCATAAATATCAGCATGTCAATGGAAACAATACCCTCTGTGTTTTAAGTAGAGATAATGGCAATACTAGGAGAAGCCCAGAACCTATTAGTATTCAAGAAAAGTTACATAATTATCCTAAGTAATAGTCAAGCTGCTCTGAAGACACTTAGTAATAACCAGGTGAATTCAAGGCTAGTCCTTGAATGCAGGGAAACTTTAGAATCACTAGCAAAATTTAATAAATTTACAATGGGATAGGTATCAGGACACAGTGTTGTGACTGGTAATTTAAAAGCAGACTTTCTAGCAAGGAAAGGTGCAGAAAACACCTATGTTGTACCAGAACAAGTGGTAAGACTCACAGAGCAACCCTTCAAAGTACTACCCAGATTCTCTACTGGTGTAGAGAACACAAGAAAATATGGTATTATCAAGTTACTGAGGGATTTTAATAACATGATTAGATATCAAATGTGTACTTTTACTGGACTACTAATAGGACATGGTCATCTGCTTAAATATTTCTATACAATGGAAGTGATAGAATCACCACTGTGCAGAAAGTGTCGAAAAGAAGAGGAAGATTCATTTCACATTAAGTGTGAATGTTATAACTTGGCCACATTAATATCTAAACATTTGGAAAAATCTTTTCCTAGAAAAGAAGATATCAAAAACCTAAAACACAAAAAAATATTTAAGTTTGCTAGAGAGACAGGACTCTTTGAATACATAAAGGTGCGGCCTAGAAGGACATCCTGCATTTAGTCTTAGGTATTCAACAATAGCAACATAACTTCAGTGTAAACATTTATGTGAAGAAACTAAATTTATATAATTCGGTAGGAGGTGTACACAATGGACCTATAGGTCTTGCCCATTTCTATAACAACTAAAACTAAAAACTAATTAATTTTCTAATTGGATGATTTTTAATGCTCGAAAGTTTATTTACAAAATTATAGTAAAATATTTAGTAATTTTAGAGTAAAATTTAAAAAAAAACAATATTTTAGTTCCACCATTATTATTGAATAATTTACGAGTTGAACTTGCAGTAGTATCAATAGGGTTAGTAACTTTTGGTGAATGGACCCATTGAGGTTCAGAGTTATTTTTTGAAGCAAAAACAGCACCTAATGATCCTAATGTTATGATAACAGTATTACATCCTTGTTTCAAAAGTAAAAATAAAGCTTGATTAGCTGTCTCAATACTATTAATTTTTATTATTTCATTTGTATATATTTCTGCTTCAGATTCATTAACACAAAATATATCAGCTAGTTGAAATATTTTGTTATGCAAATTTGAATACGCTGGAGCACCATTTACAATTTTACAGCCTAGAATAATTAAACATTTTAAATTAGTGTAGTAACATAAAATATAAATTCACACGCCATTAAATATAACAGCAGATATTTTAAATTATTTTAAATAA
>NW_026100455.1:0-3864 GCF_025091365.1 Daktulosphaira vitifoliae
TTTTTTTTTTTTTTTTGAAATGACGATGGAAAATATTACAAAGATATGTAAAAAAATATTGTACTTATCATAAAAATGAATATATCTTAAAATGTAGACATTAATAATTAAAGAAACAGTAGCTCGATGGAATCATGGCATAGTGGGATAAGAATAAATGATATCTGACAATATTTAAAATCACTATGTAAATTTATCACTAAATATGTGGATAATCTTTAATTATAAGAAATTGGTTGATTATTTTTAAAGCTAAAATAACTCCTATTTCTATCATTATTCCTAATTAGTAGATGCTTTGAAAGTATAATTTATGAATAAATATCTATTAATGTAATTCAATGTAGTACAAAATTGATATTTAATAATTTAGTATAGTAATTTTTTCGGATATTTATAAAAAAAAAATAAAGCAGTTATTACTTTTATGGCAAACGTATATAAAAATTAAAGCACTTGACTCAGAAATGTTTAGATAATAATTTCTTGTTAACTATGAATAAATGGTCTGCAAAAAATTTTCTTCTGTGTCGAAAATATACTATAATTATTCAATTTTTCGTGCTAATTTCAAATCAGCAATTGTATTTTTTCTATCATCAATAATTTTTTATATTATTATTAATTAATTAAAGCCTATAGGAACTGTGTAACTATATAAATATAAGAAAAATAGTTCTGAATATTTCAATTGTAACATCTATTTAAAGACCAAGAGTTACATAGATATTATTAAAAATTCTTTTGATGATTTATTACGACAATAAAATAATTAAAAACACAAAATAATTGTTTTTTAATTGTTACAGATTTTGATTTTTAATATGTTAAACATAATCATTGCAAAATATAATTTTTAACCTATTTTTTTGGCCTTTCAAGTTAATTTTTTGAATGTTTATAATAACAAAAAGTTGAATTTGTTACAATAACTTTTAGCATAACGTTAAGTTTAAAATTTACATTATTAAATAGAAAATTTTATGATAATAAAAAAATAGTATTTTTAAGATTAATATATAGTGATTAAGATTACTATATAGTGTAAATTTATCAGAAAATCTCAATATCTTTTTTGCATTTTTATTGTAGTAGATCACTTAAATAGAAATCATAGTAATCATTTCTAAGTAATTTTTGGTGTTTAAAAAGATTCTACAATTGAAATATTTAGAACATAATTAATCTTAATGATTTAGTTTAACTAAAAAACCAATCAAAATGTTGTTGAAAATATCTATTCAATTGAGTGTAAATACAAAATTTTATTATAATTGTAAAATTTTTTTGTTAAATTCAGGCGAAACTAAAAATTATTTTTTTTTAGATTTATAGACTTTATGTTACCAAAAAATTTGGAATATTATAGACTTAGTAACACACACACAAATAAAGTTCAAAAATTAATATATTACGAAGTACAATTATTTAATTTTGTAGTTGAAACCTATCAAACCTAATTCGACAATAAATTATTTAAAAACATTACAAATTAATGATTTATATGAATTGTTTGTATGGGGAATGTGGGTTAAGTAACTTTCTAATTGATAAAATAGAATCTTTTTCAATTTATAAGGACAATATCTTTAACTAGATAATAGTTGTGATTATTTGATGTATCGTTAAAAAAAGTTGGTCAAGTGTGAGATTTAAATGAGAGCCATAATAAAAATCACATAGTAAAAAAACTTTAATATGAATAAGAAATGTCTTCGAACGAGCGGAGATTATAGTGACGGGGTCCTTGATTTAAGTTGTTGAATATAAATGAGATAAAAATCAAATAAGTAAAAATTATATTTCTAACTTAAAAACGTTGTAAGGTATTTTAAAATAAAAAAAAAAACATAATAAAATCGAAAATTTTAACATAAAAATAGCATATGGTAGCCTTTTTCACCATGAAGTTGGAAATTTTTTTTTCCATATTAATGTACATTATATTAGCTTTAATTTAAGATACAAATAAAGTGTCAGTATTTCCGGAACACTTTCAAAAATTAAGTTGAAAAAGTTATTTTTTGTGAAAAAATTGTCACTTTGATACCCTCCTCGTGGGCAGGTAATGGTTCAGATTTATAAAAAAGATATACAAAATGATAGGTGATTATTTCACGTACTTATAAAAGAAAAGTTACATGATGATATGGTGATGTACAGGGGTACAGGCGACTCGCAGGGCGAATTTACTACATTTGCTTACTAAGGTACACGCGAATCGATGGGGCGATTGTCTATATAAAAACTAACTATTATATATGTAAAGGCATTATAGAACACTTTGGCAAGGGCTAAAATGGTAACAGCGACACATACACTGCGACTCAAAGGATTTCCACATCGACCGCGTAATGAATCTCTCGCACAACAATCCTAAATAGAAAAAATATTTACACNCCGCACAACAATCCTAAATAGAAAAAATATTTACACATACTGACGCAGATTTCATGAAAGGAAATACTGACCAAGAACTCTCGTTTTTAGTAAAGAAATGCCTTTTTATAGTCTCCAAAAGTGGTTTTAAGATTTATGGTGAGATTCTTGAAATATGTTGAATTGGATTCGTTTGGTCAATGTGATTAAATGTTTCTAATGTCGGTGTTGTGGATTGCGTAAGAAGTTAGTTGATTGTTGTGTAAGAAAACGTATTATTTTGTTTTTGAAATATCTTATCCACAGGGGAATACTAATTTAGCGGTGTACTTTTATTAAGTATATATAAAAAGATAATTAGTTATTACATGAGTGACTACAGGGCTAGCTAATGGTTATTTGTCAATATCCGTGCTTGGGATTTAAAATTAAGTTGACACTATAGTAAAATATAAGAAATGAATACAAAACTTTTTCTTAATAAACAAATTGAATAAAATATGGAATTAAAAGTAAAATTATCAATAATGTATTAATCTTTTGATTAATTTAGTGATTACTGATGATACAAGGTGATATACGACTAACATTGTATTTATTTTAATAATATGTGATTTATAAATGTAAAAATGACGTATTTAAATATTCAATAAGACATACATACGATTATAAGATTTATTTTAGTTTTTGAATGACTAGTACTACTGTTATCATCCTATAAAAATAAAGTACAATACCAATACATTTTTAATTTTTCACTATAAATATTTAGAAAATTTTAATTATAACTATTATTATTGTCAAAAATATCTGCGAGCCAAATACATTCTCATTTTTTTATGTAACAAATAAAAAAAATTACCACCATCTCCCATAAAAAAAAAAATGAACCAATAACGAGTAAATTTTAATTTCTTGGGAAAGTTAATCTCTACCCACTCACACTGGGCACACTTATGATCAAGATACTTACATAACGCAAAAGAATTTCTGCAAAAATTTTTTTCTCATTCACAAAAGTCTAAAATAAAATCAAGTACAATTATTCAGTTTGGTGATAATAGAAACATTAAATCAACAGCACTACGTATATTTATGGCTTAATAAATAAGTCACAATAATAGTTTTTCAAAATTTTATAGAGGTAAAAGAAAAAACTTAAAATAAACTTCTAATAAAAATATAATAGATATACATAGTTATTTGGCTTTTATTATAGCAATAAATAGTATTATAACTTATAACAAAATCTAATAAGTCTCAACTTCTAAGAAATATCTAATTGTACTACAATATTAAAAGTTTCCCTGACCATTGTTTTATTATGAGAATCGTAAAAAATACTATTTATTATCAAAGTGAAAATGAAACGGTATTTTCAATAAAGCAATAATTTAATAAGCATTATATTCGAGTGTAAATCAAAGAAATTATAAAATTACAAATATATATATATACAGAGTGATTCATTAAGGATAAGACACT
>NW_026100456.1:0-3861 GCF_025091365.1 Daktulosphaira vitifoliae
AAACAAAACTATACCAAAATCAAACACGTCTTAATATTCTTTCAGTCTGTATTTGAGTGATCTTAACTTTTTACGGGTAATTTAGGCTATTGTTGCTACCGCCTTATCTAGTTTACTCTTACGAGCTATACCCGGTAAATTCTTTAATAATGTAACAGTAATACCACCTCATCAAACGCTTACGGTTCGTCAGCCATACACACACACAATCGCAATGGTCACGGTAACAACACTCTGTACACACATACACCCAACGATAATATTGAAATACACATTATTCAATAAATATAACAGCCGAGTTTCGTGTATGTAACCAATGATATCGGTCAACACCTTATATGCCGACAAACCCATCTACTCAAACCGTTACGCTACTGTTCCGACGCTTTTTTGATTCATATACACATTAACATCGTTATTGTTATTATTTTCTAACCTAATAAATACCATAATATAGTAGTAGTGTACATTACTAAGTTCTTCTTTGAGTATTCGCTTGCAATATTTAGGAAAAAATGTTGCGCACTATACAATAGTTCATATACCATAACTAGACAAGTGTATAGCGTTACCCGTAAAAACACTTCTAATCATACATCACTCAAAAATAACAAACGGTACTTATTGGTTCTATTGTAATTATTATAAAAAATATTTTGAAAAATGTATCCAATTACTCTTAAAGACACAACTCTATGAAGTATTAAGTAATGAAAATTCGATAGCATTAATTGTTTAAAGTCGTCCACCAATTAACTTTTGTTGCACGCCCGTTTAAATGCATTAGGTCTTTAAGGGTTAAGCACTAAACATTTTCAAAGAAAATAAATAAGTGATAAGTTGATTTTACGACTGTTGAAATGATCATTATAAATTAATTACTTGATCGAAATCAATAGACTGACATTCCTTTTATGTTATATACTATTAGTCAAACAAATCGACGGAGTAATACCGTAAAAAACAAATGTACTATAACGAACTACATTAAAAAATCAGCAAAGACCTAATGATTCTATTGGCATTTTCTCAGTGGAAGTTATTATAATTGGTGATTGCTAGAAAGTTATTAAAAATTAACACTACATATAGCCATTGTAAATCCGACTTTGCAACTGGGACACGACCCGGTCTAGTTGTACACGGTATTTAATTCATAGTCATCATCGATTAATATTACAAATTGTAATAACAATGCATAAGGGTATAGACTTACAAACTTCCGGCGAAACCGGCGGCCTTGTTTTCGATCACAGTCGGTTCTGGTGGTTTGCACATAATGATTAATTCTTGATCGGACATCATGACCACGCCGGGAAACTGTGGGAACCACACCCGGACGTGAACGAAACCCTGTAGTTAAAACAAAACGAAAAATTAACGACATGGCACATAAAATGTTTAATTGAAAAACCAAACGGTTTAAACCTACGTTTCTCTTGAGGACACCGCACCTTGTGAAGTCTGTGACCAATAGGTTATAAGTCAACAGGGATACATCTGATAAGTCCGGTCGGATCTGACAAAATGGGTCGATCAAGGGATCTACAGTTCGGTCGTCTGCGAACAATGGATGACCTTTAAAACCCTCTGGTTTTTTCAGTCTAGCAGATATTACGTCTTTAACGCTCAGTAACGCTTTGCCCGCCCGCAGAGAATCCGATGAAAACGAACACTGTATTTCAGAAACTGAAAAACAAAAAAAAATACAGTGTTTTATTCGAGTAATTTATATTTTTAAACCACGTATATTAAAACACAATTCATGGATTATTTTTATTAATTAAAAAACGCTCATAGCTAAATAAGCATTTTATATGATTATTGTGCATACAATTAAATAGTGTTTTCGAAGATAAAATAACATATAATTATGTTCTATCTTTTTGTTTATGATTAAAAAATTGTATATAATGTATGAAAAAAAATAATCACTCTATAAATATATCACATTCATATACCTACTAGTACTTGCACAAAAATAAACTCTTCAAGTTAATAAGATTTTGTAAACTTAACTGTTAACTTATTTTTAAAAAAAGTTGGATAAGCTTTAACTATTATCTCGATTGCTTTTTTTAATTAAATTAATTTTAACGAGGTAAAGAAAATCATTAGTCTTGGTTATTAGTAATAAATTATTTCTATACATTTTGATGTGTCTTTCAAAATAATTAAAAATAATAATATGAAATATTATTTATTTATAATATAATATTTTTATAATTTTACTTACCGTCGTAGTCTTGTGATGATACCTCTTGAGCCTGAAACAAAAATTTAAAACAATTATAAAACACGCTCAAGATTTTAAAGGAAATGTAACATGAAACTCTAATTTAGATATATAAATTAGCACATCTTGAAAATAAAAATTATTAACTGATTAGATATAGAGATGTGATGATCCACTTTTACTTGTACATCGATTTAATACATATAGTGTATATGACCGTCATATTGTTGTTTCCATGCATCATACCTGATTAACTAAATCGTTATTTTCTCTAGTACAATTGAATTCTATCAATGACCCTATCAATACACACTCTACAAAGTAATTAACGAAAAAATACGCAACCAATTTAACGTGTTGGCAATATGGGACTTTGGTGTTATATTTTAACGTGAAATTATTTTATCGAACACAAATTAAATGGGTATAAATATTCTAAAACAATAAACTATAAATCTTTGATTAATAACAACAATGAATAATTTTCGATTATATTTCTATTTAACCAATTTGGAAAACGCACAAAATAATATTTAATAAGCTTCACTAAATTTAAATCATTTTTACTTTACTGACTATGGCCGATGGCTCTTACAATTACTGTTATCTTATAATAATACCCAAAATAAAAATTATTTTTAAATTATACAAAATATTTATTATTTATTTAGATTTAATGTCATTTCTAAAAACAATTGCTTATGCCTAAGAGGATAGGAAAGCCTACATAGTTTAGTTCCACGGATTCGAACCCCATATAATCAAACCAAAGAACAATGCATTAACGATTAGGTAAGATACCTAAAAGTATAATATTTTTAATGCTGTTTCAATAGACGTTTGTAGCACTCGACTAAAATCCATGTTTTTACTGAAAATGAAACAAAAAGACAGTGAAATAATTATGAATATTGTAATTCCACACGGAAATACTTGACTTCCGTCGACACCGTTGTGCTGTGACCGTTGAAACACTAACAAAATCGTGCTCTGGTGGATGAATTTCTCTCCTTTATTTAGTAATAGACTCAAGGACGATTCACGTTAACGATCTACAACTCTAAGCTTACCTACATACCGATATTTTTTTTAATAAGATTTCAGATATCTTTTTGAGAAACACATGACCGAATTGTAAACGAATCACAAACATTTTAAGACTTTATAATTATCTAAATATTTTTGAATGAAACTCTACGATATCTTAATGTTGCATCTGGTATGCATGGCACAACGGATTTTTGTTGGCCCACTCAGGTGAGTCTCACGACCTTTACCAAATTTGTAAGTTCAACTCTCATTACACAGTAAAGCATCAACAGATAAAAAACCAATGCATACCGCTATCAGTAGACTGTAGTTTGGTTAACACATGATTTTTCCTGTGGTATCTAATACAAGCAACACATTATAATATATCACCCAGTCTATTTTCTAATTCAGGCGTATAAAAAACATTCCGCATTCGTTAGCATAACGCTGAATCATCCCTGACATACCCAGATCATGTTAAGCTATAACACTGAATTGTTACACAGCTATAGGAAAGAACAATAAAACAACACCCAAAAAAATATTTTTAATCCGGCCAAACAATTACTCTTTTTCGCTAGGCCCTTTTTTTT
>NW_026100457.1:0-3860 GCF_025091365.1 Daktulosphaira vitifoliae
TAAAGATTTGCATCGAAGCGTTTTTTTTGATAGTGATTTTAATCACTGTCAGATATCATAATATTTGATCCAACTATGCCATGTCACCACTGTGCCGCGACCCCCCTGTGATGGGTTTATTTATTTATAAAATATGTTAAATTAATTAAGCGTTCTTCTGTTTTTAGTTTCATGTTATGATAGAAGTTACTATCAATTAGAGATGTTAAGTTCGTGAACGAATAGTTCATTTGAACTATTCACTTAGATGAACTATTCTGAACTGTTTCAGTATCTGTAACTTAACAATTCACAGTTCGAAAAAAATTGGTAGCAATGTATAAATGAAATAGTTCGCGAACTTCTTTAAAAATGCTCTGTGGTTCGTTGTTCGAAATACTGTAAATGGTTAATAGCTACAAATAGATAACAAATAAATTATATTGTTAAAATGTTACACGGTTTTTAACTGTTTAACAATAAAATAAATTCATACTATGTACAAATATTAGATCAGATTTCTGATTTAACTTAGGACTACTGGTCAGTATATCTACCTTGAATTAGGTGATAATGATAACATGAGCCATGAGGGTATTGATAATAATTTTTTCTTAGTTTATGATGTTCAGGTTAAGGGTTAGTTTATAACTTAATCGCCCATAAGTAGTGTGAACTACAACTGAACTGTGTACTGCTATACTAATATTGATAAAATGAATAGTTCATTGCCAAACAATATCAGCATGATCAATAAAATTAGTGAACTTAAGAATAGTTCATTTGAACTATTCACTTGAATGAACTATGAACTAATGAACTATTCACAGAAATGAACTAAACTTTCCATCTCTACTATCAATATTATGGTTGTAACGGGTAACGGGAAATCAGGGTTCAATTCCGGGGAGGGTGTCTGAGAAACGGCTACCACATCCAAGGAAAGCAGCAGGCGCGTAGATTACCCACTCTCGGAACATGGTGGTAATGACGAAAAATGACAATACGAAATCATCCTTTGTAATCGGAATGAATACACTTTATATCTCTAAATAAGAATAAAGCGTGTTAATATATATTTTTAATAGTAATTAGAATATATATATACATATAAAGCGACTTAAGTACGTAAACGTATTATGCACTAGGTATAGCCGTGTTTTGTGGGCCGGCGGGTGGGACTAACGTTATACCTGAGGTATAAACGGCGGTAGGAATATATACGTAAGCCGTATGCACGCGGATAATAATGGTGAGTCAAAATAAAAATTTGTTTATATATATATAATATTGAAGACACGCAAGTGTGTACGGGTACGATAACCAAAAATAAATTTATACAGGAATAGTGTTGTTGTCGTGTGGTGAGAGAGGCGTGGTGTGGGGTGAATGCGTTATGACAGTCTAGTCTAGACGACGGAATATGGGATAACGCGTGGCGTTTGGAGAGTTACAAACATACATACATACAGGTGAAACTAATATAAGCGTGTTAATAAAGGAGAAACATGAGCATAAAATATCATGTACAAAGTTACGCATGGCAAAAGAATACATAAGTGAAAACAGAAATATACCACATTTTTGTTTGTTGTGATGTCCAAGTCCAGATAGTTAATTGTGAGATAGTGTCATAAACATGACCAAGCCAAATTGATAGATTTACTCCTCCATCGTGGATTTGTAAAAAAAAACTGCCAAAAACTTGTTGAGACGATGATGAAGACAGAGATGATGATGATGATTCCTTTTTTTGAACATAACCGTACTTTCCAAAGCCGACTCGATTGCCCATGGGAAATGGTAGGTGACAGTGTGACCATTGTAATGTGATATGGACAAGGCTCACAGGTGGTAGGGAAAATGATTTGTCTAATAACTGATCATGTGTGTATATGCAACACTGACTCTACAGATATACGACGCGCACTGTTTGAATATGGTTACCTGTGACCTTATACTCATGATAACTTTATTACGTTACAAGGTGTATTACTAAATTGTAATTAATATTGCGTTAGTGAATTAATTGTTTAGAATTATGTACAAAAAATTAGTATTCTTTGTTTATAAACAATCTATTAGTAATTTTTGTAAGCGTGCCTGTAGTACCCGGTCACTATTTTAGAAATAACAAAATTCAAGTATTATACTTATTTCCTTTTTGGTTACAAAGAAAATAAATTCTAGGAAGGTTGTTTAGGGGGGATAAATTTATTTAAATTTGCATATATGTTTTTTCAAAATCTTAAATTGAACAACAAATTGTTTTATTACATTCGTGAGTTATTATAGCGGCCTCTATCGTCATCATTTAATAACAATATTTTCTTGAAGTTGTTGGTTATTATAGTGGCCTCTAGTGGAAACAGTTAATAACATAATATTTTCTTAAAGTTGTGTATTATAGCGGCCTCTAGCGACTTCAGTTAGTACCATGTATTTGGTAACCAAGTTGTTACAGCGTTTTAATCTTTTATCAGATTTATGTTTTGGGCTATTTTTAATGATTTGAGTTTTTAAGAATCGAAGTCTAGATAATTGAACTGTGTCTATTTGTGTGGACATTATTGCTGGTTTTCCCTTTATTATTTTTGTTGAATGGAATAGGTTATGTAATTAAAAGATTTAGAAATTATTCGTAATATAATAGTATTTAATATAAAATATCAAAACATATAATATAAGAGATGTACAACGGCAATGGGTCACTTTACTCTATAGATGGCGAAACTACGACTAAACTGTAAAAATGTATACAATAGGCTGCATTGAGTAAAACAACATAATCGTAAAAGGAATGTGTCCCTTTGACCTTGTACTATACTAACATAAGTAAAAATACATTAAACTGTTATCTTAAATAATATTACTGTACCCAGTGTGTTGTTTAATANTATAATAGTTTTTATATTTTAGATAGTATTATATGTTTACACTGTTGCTGGTTTGTTAGTAAATCGTAAACTCTGTGTATGTAGTGAAGGGTATATTCCACTTGTATTGTTAATGTCTGGGTCAGTGTAATGTACATACGTTTGTTTATTGTTTGGTTCTCGCGCGTTTGTATTTACATTGGCTCCTGAAGTGAGCGATATATTGCGTTTATGACTATCATGCATAAGATAATGCGTGAAACTGGAAAATATTCCTGCAATTAATTTTAAGCTGAAGCCGAATGTTTGATATAAAATAGTCATGTTTATTGATGTATCGATTAATATCATTATCAATTTCCAAATAAAAAGTATTCCTAAACAACTACTGACAAAGTTGCCGAAGTCAATAAACCAACCCCAGAATTTTTCGATTTCTCTTTTAACTAAATTACTTATGGTTTAAATAAATACATTGTTACATGATTATATGTAACTATTAATTCATTAAAACACTGCGTAGTTTTTGCTAATTGTACCTCTACCCCGGTTTGCATTTTAATAGGTATACTATCTCGCCTGCTTTTAATTAGTGCTGAGCATTATATTGACCAATCCGGATTACGGATTACAATTATTTAATCCGGATTTCGGATCAATCCGTTTTATCCGGATTCACGGATTCAATCCGTTAATTCGGATTTCGGATTCAATCCGTTAATTCGGATTTCGGATTCAATCCGGCTTCTTTGTTTATGAGATAATCAGCTATTTTTTCATTATTATCAACCTGAATAATGCGAATTACGATCTCAGATCAATTGAAAATTGACTGTTATAAGAGCCTTAATAGCAAATACACCCGGGTTTTCGAGTTGTTCANTAAATTGACTGTTATAAGAGCCTTAATAGCAAATACACCCAGGTTTTCGAGTTGTTCACAATATTTGACATCTACCTGTGCAGTAAGAGCTAGAATTTAGAAAGAATCAAGTTGGCATTTAT
>NW_026100458.1:0-3246 GCF_025091365.1 Daktulosphaira vitifoliae
TCTAGTATATCTAGTATCTAGTATCTAGTATGTAGTAAGTATCTAGTATATCTAGTATCTAGTATCTAGTATATCTAGTATATCTAGTATCTAGTATATCTAGTGTCTAGTATATCTAGTATCTAGTATCTAGTATCTAGTATCTAGTATATCTAGTATATCTAGTATCTAGTATATCTAGTATCTAGTATATCTAGTGTCTAGTATCTAGTATATCTAGTATATCTAGTATCTAGTATCTAGTATCTAGTATCTAGTATATCTAGTATATCTAGTATATCTAGTATCTAGTATCTAGTATATCTAGTATCTAGTATATCTAGTATCTAGTATCTAGTATATCTAGTATATCTAGTATCTAGTATATCTAGTATCTAGTATGTCTAGTATCTAGTATCTAGTATCTAGTATGTAGTAAGTATCTAGTATATCTAGTATCTAGGATCTAGTATCTAGTATCTAGTATATCTAGTATCTAGTATATCTATTATCTAGTATCTAGTATCTAGTATATCTAGTATCTAGTATATCTAGTATCTAGTATATCTAGTATCTAGTATATCTAGTGTCTAGTATATATCTAGTATCTAGTATATCTAGTATCTAGTATATCTAGTATCTAGTATATCTAGTATCTAGTATATCTAGTATCTAGAATATCTAGTATCTAGTATATCTAGTATCTATAATATCTAGTATCTAGTATCTAGTATATCTAGTATCTAGTATCTAATATCTAGTATCTAGAATATCTAGTATCTAGTATATCTAGTATCTAGTATATCTAGTATCTAGTATATCTAGTATCTAGTATATCTAGTATCTAGTATATCTAGTATCTAGTATATCTAGTATCTAGTATATCTAGTATCTAGTATATCTAGTATCTAGTATATCTAGTATCTAGTATATCTAGTATCTAGTATATCTAGTATCTAGTATATCTAGTATCTAGTATATCTAGTATCTAGTATATCTAGTATCTAGTATATCTAGTATCTAGTATATCTAGTATCTAGTATATCTAGTATCTAGTATATCTAGTATCTAGTATATCTAGTATCTAGTATATCTAGTATCTAGTATATCTAGTATCTAGTATATCTAGTATCTAGTATATCTAGTATCTAGTATATCTAGTATCTAGTATATCTAGTATCTAGTATATCTAGTATCTAGTATATCTAGTATCTAGTATATCTAGTATCTAGTATATCTAGTATCTAGTATATCTAGTATCTAGTATATCTAGTATCTAGTATATCTAGTATCTAGTATATCTAGTATCTAGTATATCTAGTATCTAGTATATCTAGTATCTAGTATATCTAGTATCTAGTATATCTAGTATCTAGTATATCTAGTATCTAGTATATCTAGTATCTAGTATATCTAGTATCTAGTATATCTAGTATCTAGTATATCTAGTATCTAGTATATCTAGTATCTAGTATATCTAGTATCTAGTATATCTAGTATCTAGTATATCTAGTATCTAGTATATCTAGTATCTAGTATATCTAGTATCTAGTATATCTAGTATCTAGTATATCTAGTATCTAGTATATCTAGTATCTAGTATATCTAGTATCTAGTATATCTAGTATCTAGTATATCTAGTATCTAGTATATCTAGTATCTAGTATATCTAGTATCTAGTATCTAGTATCTAGTATCTAGTATATCTAGTATCTAGAATATCTAGTATCTAGTATATCTAGTATCTAGTATATCTAGTATCTAGTATATCTAGTATCTAGTATATCTAGTATCTAGTATATCTAGTATCTAGTATATCTAGTATCTAGTATATCTAGTATCTAGTATATCTAGTATCTAGTATATCTAGTATCTAGTATATCTAGTATCTAGTATATCTAGTATCTAGTATATCTAGTATCTAGTATATCTAGTATCTAGTATATCTAGTATCTAGTATATCTAGTATCTAGTATATCTAGTATCTAGTATATCTAGTATCTAGTATATCTAGTATCTAGTATATCTAGTATCTAGTATATCTAGTATCTAGTATATCTAGTATCTAGTATATCTAGTATCTAGTATATCTAGTATCTAGTATATCTAGTATCTAGTATATCTAGTATCTAGTATATCTAGTATCTAGTATATCTAGTATCTAGTATATCTAGTATCTAGTATATCTAGTATCTAGTATATCTAGTATCTAGTATATCTAGTATCTAGTATATCTAGTATCTAGTATATCTAGTATCTAGTATATCTAGTATCTAGTATATCTAGTATCTAGTATATCTAGTATCTAGTATATCTAGTATCTAGTATATCTAGTATCTAGTATATCTAGTATCTAGTATATCTAGTATCTAGTATATCTAGTATCTAGTATATCTAGTATCTAGTATATCTAGTATCTAGTATATCTAGTATCTAGTATATCTAGTATCTAGTATATCTAGTATCTAGTATATCTAGTATCTAGTATATCTAGTATCTAGTATATCTAGTATCTAGTATATCTAGTATCTAGTATATCTAGTATCTAGTATATCTAGTATCTAGTATATCTAGTATCTAGTATATCTAGTATCTAGTATATCTAGTATCTAGTATATCTAGTATCGAGTATCTAGTATCTAGTATCTAGTATATCTAGTATCGAGTATCTAATATCTAGTATCTAGTATATCTAGTATCTAGTATATCTAGTGTCTAGTATATCTAGTATCTAGTATATCTAGTATCTAGTATATCTAGTATCTAGTATCTAGTATATCTAGTATATCTAGTATCTAGTATATCTAGTATCTAGTATATCTAGTATCTAGTATCTAGTATCTAGTATATCTAGTATCTAGTATGTCTAGTATCTAGTATATCTAGTATCTATTATCTAGTGTCTAGTATATCTAGTATCTAGTATCTAGTATATCTAGTATCTAGTATATCTAGTATCTAGTATCTAGTATATCTAGTATCTAGTATATCTAGTATCTAGTATATAGTATATCTAGTATATCTAGTATCTAGTATATCTAGTGTCTAGTATATATCTAGTATCTAGTATATCTAGTGTCTAGTATATCTAGTATCTAGTATATCTAGTATCTAGTATATCTAGTATCTAGTATCTAGTATCTAGTATATCTAGTATCTATTATCTAGTGTCTAGTATATCTAGTATCTAGTATATCTAGTATCTAGTATATCTAGTATCTAGTATCTAGTATATCTAGTATCTAGTATGTCTAGTATCTAGTATCT
>NW_026100458.1:3703-3854 GCF_025091365.1 Daktulosphaira vitifoliae
ATATCTAGTATCTAGTATATCTAGTATCTAGTATGTCTAGTATCTAGTATCTAGTATCTAGTATCTAGTATATCTAGTATCTATTATCTAGTGTCTAGTCTCTAGCTATATACTAAAATAGCTTTACCTGGAACAGGTTTTACGTTTTTTC
>NW_026100459.1:0-3852 GCF_025091365.1 Daktulosphaira vitifoliae
AGGTTTGCAACCTAATTCAAATCAACCAGAATCAGGTTTTCAACCTGAAATGGGCTATCTACCTAATTCTAACCAACCTGACACAGGTTATCTACCTAATTCTAACCAACCTGACACAGGTTATCTACCTGATTCCAATCAACCGGATTCAGGAATTTATCAACCGGATTCAGGAATTTATCAACCAGACATAAATAACCCAACTCAATTTGAAAACGGAAATCATGAATACGCAGAAGACTTTGATTTAGAGAGCGAAATCGCAAAACAATTTCCAGACTCTAACCCCTCAACGCCATTTCCAAATTTGGGTAATGGCGGAGAAGGTATAATAGAAGAGAGATTCGGCAAAATTAAATGAACTTGAACCAAAAAAAATTATTTTTTTAAAGAGTGATAACTAAAGTTCCATATTTGTTTATTTTTTATTGACTTATAATTATTGACCTATGATGTATACAATATTTCTACTGATTGTGTACTAGCTGTTAAGCTAACAATTTATTCAAAAAAAAATAACATAGATTTCCATTATTTTTATTGAGTTCTTTAAGAATGTAGGATGTTCTTTTTCAAGAACTTTTGATAGTATAAAGCTAACTCTTTGGTCTTTAATTTTTTTTTTTATAAATGTATTAATTTATGTTATTTAATTTATAAGTTAAAAATAAATATTTTTTCTTAACTATTAATAAATTTTTTATATAAAACAACTCTAATTTTTTTAATATTTTCCAGGAAGTTAATAGTAATTTTTAAATTATCGTTTCTTTAGATATTAACGTTTATTATAAAATTAAATTTTATTTATAAGTCTTTTACTCGTGCTTTACTGATTATTTTAACTGATATTTATTTAGCTATGTTATGGTTTCCTCATGCTGCATAATAATAAATTTACTTATTTTATTTTTTTGCTATCTTTTATAATAACCATTAAAATTATAATTACTATCATATCATATGAATAATTTTATTGGTATATAAAATACTATACATTTATAAATCTATGGCAAATGATTTGAAAATTCATTGAGCATTCCAACGTAGAATATTAGAAAATTAATCGACTTACATTTTGACTTAATTGACGTTATAGAACATTATATTGAAATGATATATAATTGTTTAATGGTTAATGATTTCAAATACATGGGGTCGTCCACCTTTATCCTAAACTTCCACTTAACACGATCTCCCACATCATCTACGCTCACATAAGCTATCCTCATATCGCATTTAATAACATTCCTTCATCTCTTTTTTGGTCTTCCTCTACCTCTCCTTCCTTCAACATTCATTTCTATAACTATTCTTACAGCTTCCGATTCATGTCTCCTCGTAACCATCGAAGTCTATTTTCTCTCATTTTAAAAATAATTAATTTTCAAAATTAAAACCAGACCTTTTTGAAATTATTAGTTTTTTATTTATTAAAGTCATATTTTTAAGTCTAATTAAAGTGTATTTCCAAACATGATTTTCGTTATTTTAGTAACTAAGGATTAATTTTTAAATTCAATTGATAACAGTTTTAATATTATAAAATTTCATTAAAAAGAAAATTTAATTTAGATGAAAATTATTTAATTTTATATTATTATAATATAATGTAATTTATTATAAAAATATCAAAGTTTGGAATAAGATCAATGAGTAACAATTTCCATACTAATGTCATGTGTTTTACTAAAAGCCGCTTGATATGTTATACAATTTAAAATGTAATAAATATACATGATATTATAAATTGAATTTATATAGTTATTTTAAACTTTAAGGCTCTTTTGTGAAAACGAGATTATACAAGAAACTTTGAAATTTTAGGTAAGTTAGGTTTAATAGTTGACATTATTAATTACACACGTTAGTTAACGAGATATTCTAATAAATTGCTTTTTATTGTAAAAAGAAGAATACTGCCCCTAAATTATAGTGACTAAAAAAATTTACTAAAAATTAAATATTACTATTTAACTATGTTTCTTGGCTACTGT
The DNA here is from genome assembly GCF_025091365.1 of Daktulosphaira vitifoliae. Classification (NCBI taxonomy): domain Eukaryota; kingdom Metazoa; phylum Arthropoda; class Insecta; order Hemiptera; family Phylloxeridae; genus Daktulosphaira; species Daktulosphaira vitifoliae. The sequence continues at coordinate 1,998 of NW_026100459.1, forward strand.
TTATTTTTCTTATTTTATGCTACAAAATAATTTTATTTGAACTGTTAACATAATTATGTAAAATATAAATTCCTAATATATTTAAATGAAACTAAAAAATGTGTTACTATATAAAAGGTTAAATTGTAAAATTCAAAATTCATTTGTATTACTAAGAATTAAAATAATGGAATCCTACTCTTTTAATCTCTCTGAAAGACATTTTTAGTAAACTAATCGTGTCTATCAATTAAATGTTGAAAAATAAAAGAGAAATTAATTTCTAGTATAAATACTATGTAAGTTTATCAAATAGTTACTAGAAATAAAACAAATTTGGAAATAAATTCGGTAGTTCAAACACAAATTACTGTTTATGTCTATTAGTCTCGGTTGAAAAATATAAACAATAATCGCAAAATAATAATTTTTATTTATATAATCTATTGGAAAAAATTAATTTGTTTCTTATTACANTAATTTTTATTTATATAATCTATTGGAAAAAATTAATTTGTTTCTTATTACAATTAATTTTTTTAATGATATTGGGGAAAGTTATTATGTTTTCCAGAAGGGGCTGATCTGGTCTAATGAGTAGAAATGCTCGTTTCGGAAACGAGGTCCAAGGTTTGATCCTCAGGGTTCCAACTATATTTTTCTTGAGATTTTCTATTTGTGGTATCTGGTATCTGGTACAAGCCAGGTATAATAACTGTCCTGTACATCATAGGCCAAGCCAAGAACAATCTTTGACTTCCTAACATCTGAAAGAGGGCCATCGCCTTCTAAAACATTTTGAGTACGAGAAATAAGATGTAAAAAGTGAGCATTATGCTTTTCAGAGAAATTATTTAATACAACAGATATAATTGTAACAAAAAATATTGAAAAAAATGTTATGCGAGATATATTTTTTTTATATGAAATATTTTCGATAAATCCAAGGTATTTATAATTTTTAAAATTAGAAAAATATTGTAAACAAGTCTATTTTAAGATCTCGTGATAGATCTTTGTAATGTATGGAATGACGTAAAATTCAGATACGCTCTACATATTATTAATGCATTTAAACAATTAAATTAAAAGTTACACTTGTTGATGATTCTTTACAATACTTGTCAAATAAGTTTCATTATTAATTATTAATGGATTAATTTATGCTTTATTCAATAACAATTCATAATTTGTTAAGATGTTCGATTATGTTATATTTGTGTACTTTGAATCTGACATATCATGCATTGATTATTTGTTACTTTGGTTATAATAGTTGATCTTGAAGTATTTATTATTATTATGAACTTGAAATGAACTGATCGCTTTATATTTATGAAGTGATAAATTTCACTATCTATAATTTAACAAAAATTAAAGGTCAGCATTAAGCAAGAATTTGTTGATTTTAGATAGTTAAAATAACTATAAAAAATTTTAGTTTGTAATTTTAAATAATTATTACATTTACGTTTAAAGTATTATCTAAAAAACAAATCATTAGTAATATATAATTAAAAATTAAATTAAATTTACAATGATTAAAAATAGGAAATCTTTGTCATTGACCATATTTTTTGGGTTATTTTATTATGAAAATATGTTTTAGAAGCACTTTATATTCATTTATATCGAGTGGTATTTTGACACAAGAATATTTAATTTTATATATATTTATTTATTTTACACACTAACTTCAAACTTCTTTAAATTTAAAAAGACGGTTTTCATCACATCCTTCTATAACTAATTGATATTAGATATAGAATTCCAAGCATAAACTTTAAGTTTTCGTATTAAAGTAAAATTCTATTAAAAAATTTATATTATTTGCATATATTAAACATGTATTAGTAAAAAAAAAATGCAAAGTTTG
>NW_026100460.1:0-3846 GCF_025091365.1 Daktulosphaira vitifoliae
TAAAAATTGTAATTTTTGTCATCTAAATCATCAATTATTGTAAAAGAAGTTTTTTGGAATAATTAGTATTTTTTAAATATTGAACTTTAGAATACTTAATACAAATTCAAACACTTTAATTAAAAAAATGTATACAACTTCAATACCTGACATCCCACCACGAAGACTCAAACGTAAATGGAACCAAGACCTATTGATTTAACAAATTAACGACAACAATAATACCATAACTTGTATACAGCTTCAACTAAAACTAATCGAGGTGTTACCAATGAGTGACTTCCTTTTAACGCTATTAATGTTATGTAATTGAAGAATAAGTCAACAAAAAAACTTATTGTATATTTTATGTATAGATTGTTTTTTTTAATAAAGAAAAAAAAATACCTCAAGAATACCTAAAGTTTTCATGTTTAAAACACGCTAAATATAAATTTCTATCACATTTATTTAAGGTGCACGTTTATTAAGAACGTGCGTGTAAATTAGTGAGTGAAAAAGTACATCACAGAGGTCTTATGCTAGTAAGGATTTGTTGAAATATATGATTAATTTAGAGAAATACTGAAATCGTCATCTCTTCCCATACGTTAACATACCCCATCTTACCTATATTAATTAATATATCCCAAAACAATAACAATTACATATCAGTGAAATAAATTAAATTTCATATTATTCAATATTTTACTTTTACTTGAATCATAATGAGTTACTATTACTGGTTTGTACTGTAAAATATTATAACATTAATACGAATAATTTCATAAAGTTAAACATAGTTAAAAGTTACCATATTTCTACAAAGGTAGCTTAAAAAGATCACGATTAATTAAAAAATTTTAGGTCGATGTTTATTTTGATTGTTCATGTGATGTATATTATAAGCCAGATAAATACTTTTATAACGATTAATATTATAAAGTCAATAAATATGTGTTAATACTATTTTTATGTTAAATTTTATGTCTAAAAGTATGTTTAGGTGACAAATACGTTTATAAATATCAAATTATAATTAACTGAATAGCTGTGATTTAAAAAGTATCTATTTTTATATTTTATGAATATAAATTAGATAAAATTATTATTTACTATAATTCAATAAAAAAATTAACTTCGGTGATTTTACCAATTACCAATTTAAGCTAAAATATTTTAACTATCAAATGAACCAAATCACAAATTACTATACGCAAAGTCATAAAGGTATTTACTGAGTACTTTAATATGCGCGTCTGATTACATGATTTAAAGCCTACTTAACGAAGTCACGAATCTAAAACTCTGAGTATTTTGTAGTAGTAATTACTCTACGGTAGAAAACGTGCTCTAGAACATTCTAGGAAGATTATAACTTATATATTTTAATTAAACAACCGCAATATTATTTTTCAAATAAATTATGCTAATGAACCAATTTAAGTACTTATAAAGATTATTTCATAAAATTAACGTGTAAATCAGGTTAACTAAGTATGTTTCTTTAAAATTTTTAAGTAGAAGATGAATATTTTAAAAACAAATTTTATTTCACACTTTGAGAATTGAAGTTAACATTTGAGATTTAATAAAAAATAAAGTATAATTTTTTACATAGTTATGTAATATTACAAGTTAATTGTGAATTTAATAAATGTATATAACTTAAATAAAAATTGCGTGAAATATTACTAAAAAAATTTTTAACATTGACCATTAAATTTCTCCTAAAATAATAATAATCTTGAAAATATATTTTTCTCTCAATTTATGAGTAGTTAAATGTTTTTTAGATCCATCTCTTATTCCTTATAAACTTAATTTTTTTATATAGTAACATACGTTTTGAAATGACTCATTAATAAAAAAATAGCTTATTAAAAAATTATTGGTTAATAATAACTTTTGGACCTTGGAAATTATTAGCATTTTTATTTCTAGACGGGATATGATAAAAATAATCACATCCAATAAATAATATACTAGAACAATTAATAAAAAAACTAAATGACAGATTTGTTGATTATTTTTAATTCGATGGACAAATATTTAAAAAAATGAATATTAAAATCAATCGATTGAGGTAATATGAGCGACAAATTCAAATATTTATTTGAATATAATCAGTGAATAAATTTTAAGTGTTATAAATTGTATAGTATAATGAACATACTGTACGAAAAAACACAACTCGGCTACCAAATGGTGAGATAGAAGAAATTCTTACCCAATAGTATCAGATGCATTTTTTCGTGCCCGCGATTTAGAAATAAGTTCGTAAGCAAATTGGCAACGTTGCTTCCATTTAATTATATAATTAAGCATTGAAATCTTAACACTTATGAATATTATACGTTGCCAGTTTGCTTAACAACTTATATTTTATTTGAATTTGTCGCCGTTTTTAAAATATATGTGTCATCTGCTGAAAACGGTTGTTTTGAATTCGTCGTTCAAATATACTAAAATTATTGCTATTAATAGACCGCCCGGTTGGTATATTTTTCTATTTGTTATTTATTGCCTAATAGTATTGTAAATAAATGCTATTTACTATGTCGGCTTAGTAAATTTTTAGTACAAAATATTCAAGCGTCACTAAATTATAGTTTTTGTTTTTTGTTCTATTTTAAGCAGAAATGTTTGTTATATTTGAAAGAAAATTTAAGTTTTCTTTGAGATAATATATACATTATATATATAATGTAATTAATGATAAGTTGATCGTTTATGCACTGTAATAACTTTAAATTTAAAATTTAAAAATATAAATAAGTAATGAACTTAATAAATGTGTAAAACTGTTACATAAGAATTTCATGAAATATTATTAAATGTATTTATTATATAAATAAAATATGTTATTTTATAAGCTTTACAGAGTTATTTGAATTTTCATTGACCACTAAATTTCTCTTAAAGTAATAAAAATCTTGGAAATATTTTTTGCTGCATTGTTGAGTAATATTAACCTCTCAAATTATAAGTGGTTAAATACTTTTGAAGTCTATCCTTTATCCTTTATAATGCAACATACACTTTTAACTTACTTAAAAATAGAAAATGGTCCAATTTAAAAAATGATTGGTCGATAATAACTAGTGGACCAATACTTAGGAAATTATTAGTATTTTTATATTTAGGCAGATGATAATACGCACCTGAGACATGTCTAATGATTAAAATAGTCATATCCGGCCACAAATATATTAAAGCAATAAATTGGCGACAAATTTAAATATTCAGATGTACAAAATTAAAGTGTATAAATGTATAGTATAGTGTATATAATGCATGAGAAAACACAACTCAGCGGCTTAATGGCAAGATAGAAAAAATCCTATTTTACTCAATAGTCACTCAATTACGTTCTTCTGTGTCCCGCGGATTAAAAATAAGTTCATAAGCAAACTGGCAACGTTGCAACTATAAGTCTGTATAATTAAAAGGAAAGAGTATTGACATTATTCTTAAAGCTTAGAAATTCCACACGTTGTCAGTTTACCTATTAACTTACACTTTATTTGAATTTGTTGCCGTTNACGTTGTCAGTTTACCTATTAACTTACACTTTATTTGAATTTGTTGCCGTTTTTAAAATATTTTTTCCATCTGCTTAAAACAGTAGTTTGAATTCGTCACTCAAATATACTAAAATTATTGCTATTAATTGACCGTTTGGTTGAGTTATTTTTCTATTTGTTATTTATTGTTCATTAAAATTGTAAATAAATTGCATTTATAAAATGTATGTTGTTTATTATGTCGGCTTAAACAATTGTTGGTACAAATTATACAAGCACCACTTTTACTACATTATAATTTTTTTTTTTTGTTCTATTTTAAGCAGAAATGTTTATTATG
>NW_026100461.1:0-2472 GCF_025091365.1 Daktulosphaira vitifoliae
TCCTGACTTGCTTCGTTATTGTGTCTGCGAACAGCTCTGCTTTTGCGTTTGAGTGGTAATTTGTTTTGTCCTGACCTGGTGTGTATCAGCGTATTCACTGGTCTCTTTTTTAGTAATTTACGATTTCTTGTGTAGCGTTTTGTCTTTGAAATCGAGTTGGCTGGTGATTGTCCGTTCAATATACTGCTTAATCTATTTGTCTGTATTCGGTTAGGTTAATTTTTCACCTCTTTAGCACATTCGAGACAAATGCCGTGTGTCAGACACGGCTTTTAATTTTAGTTACTCTAGACAAGAATTTCCACAACGCTAAGTGCACGAGACGGGACATACACGAATGTTCGACACTGTGTATTGTTATCCTGGCGCTTCTAGACATTTACCCCGCACTATAAAAAGACCCGCAGCATCATAGAGAGAGATAACTTAAAAGAGATAACTTTCTCGTGAGATAACTTAAAAAAAATATTCAACACCATTTTGTATGGTGTACTCAGTGTATAATCCGCGGGATATCAATGTGTACTGATTTCTCTTACGTTATGTTACAACTTAGATTTTATTTTATTTTATATCATATAAGTTAAAACTATTCAATAATATAAAAAACATTATAATAACAATATATTGTAGTTTCCAACAAGTAAGCACAGCTTAGAAATGTTATAATTATAACGTTTCAAACAAAAATAAACTTTACGATAGCTTCATTCAATGCAATTATTTACGCAAAATTTATGTATGAAATTACATGATTAAGGAAACTTCTTAATAATCAAAACATTAAAATTTAGTTCATTGTATATTGTCACTCTTCATTTTTTGGTGTACTTGTGTATATATAGATATATTTTTAAATTGTTTTGATTGAGTTGACAGCGTCTAGCTAAGGATTTTAATATTTTCCTGTTTTGGATAATATGTTTTTGCGCGTTATCTGTGTTAGAAATGCGATAAACTGCTTGGCAGATATCAAATTGTATACACTACACTCTCCGCCTTTTCTAGTTCTTCAACGCACTTCAACGCCACTAAACGTATCATTGCCTATTACATTGTCCAGTGTATGCTCAATACTTGTATTATCTTGGCTTCTGTAATGTCCGACTGAACTTCTAGGCGCCTCTGTCGGGCTAACCGATTCGATACGCCGGTTGTCGGGGAATAGTCAGATTCGGATCTGGGGGTCTATTTTTGAATCGTCCGTTCACGAACGCATACGTTCAGATTTTATTTTATATAGGTTTACATGGCGAACGTTGTTCATGAACACCTTCGGAACGTATGAAACATCGAACGGACGACCGTTTAGAACAATAAAAAACGTTCGTTCACAATGGATAATAGAAACTATCCGTTAGCGAACGGTGGGTCGAACGGTCGATGGAACGGACCGTCATTAATAACAATAGAAATGTTTGACCCTTACATTTGCCTTTTAGACAAACATATTTACCTAAAATATAATTTTGAATTAAAATCGTTTTAATTAAATAAATTCATTAAACAAATCAATTATTCGTAGAAGTAGCTATAATCGGAAATAGGGGAACTGAGATTTCCTAAATAACTTATGAACATAAAAAAAATATTTAATATATATTTTTATTAATAAAAATATATTTATTATAATAAATATTATTACAATTAATTATGTTGTTATACAAAACATAAATTAGTTTAAAAAAATGATTGAAATTTACAAACAAAAATTTTTAAGTGAAATATTAAAAATTATTTTAAATAGTATTATTATGTATATATAATATACAATCCTTTAACTATATCATCCAATAGTTGATCATTAAATATTATTATTAAAAATTGTTAGGTATATTTATGTATGTATTTTATGATATCATATTTATTTATATAATAAGTTGTTATTTTAACATTTATTTTTTGTATCGTGTAACATTAAATTTATACTTAAATTTCATGGGCCTCTCGCATAAAATTCGAGGTCAAATACAGCGTACCTCTTTGAAGAACGCAAATTATATTTTAAATATCAAATGAATATATGTATTATACAGGTGGCCCACCACTCACTGACAACTTAAATAACTTTTGATCCAGTTAATATTTTTAGTTGATTTTTTTTTTAAATAATATAGCGTTTTCTTCTGTCCTTTTCTCAATACGCATTTCAATGTTTAATACCGTAAAATAATACATGAAAATTCAAAGTTTCACAAACTTCAAAACGCTACAGACTATTTACTACTGAATATTAATAAGATATTTTTTTACTAAAATTTTTCTTAAATTCTACTCTACAAAATAGCTATCTTAAATTTTTATTTTTACATTTTATTTGAAATTTAAAAATTAATAATATTTTTAATAAAATGTAAAAAAATTAATTATTGAGATATAGCTATAGACCTAACGTATAACTATTATTAAAAAAAAAAAATCAACTAAAAATATTAACTGGATCAAAAGTTATTTAAGTTGTCAGTGAGTGGT
>NW_026100461.1:3015-3833 GCF_025091365.1 Daktulosphaira vitifoliae
GTACACTTATAGTTATTACAAATATTATACACAATAACTAAAGAAAAACACAAGTTAAAAGTAAACAAACACGAGATAGGCACTGATTGTGTCGAACGGTGTCACGGAGATGACTTTTCGTATATTTGCGGCGGGTCGCAGATGGACGTGCGGCACTTGCTGGACTTTGGCGTATCGCACGCGGTGTTGGTCAGTCAGACTGCCATATGCGCGAAGTAGGGCGACGGCTGATAAAGATGTCACGGGTCGTGGGGCTCCGTGTATCGAGAACGCCGCGGTACCGTATCAACATTTATATTAAAAACGAAAAATTGAGTTATAAATTCTACATAGCTATTTGCTTGTTTCACGTTTTTTTTTAATTTAGTTTATTATTATGGATCAATAATTGATCCTTAACTTAAGAATTATTCTTAAGTTATAGTAATTTTTTTGTTAATAACATAAGTATATATTTTAATAACTTAATAAAATATAAACTGATATAGCTTGTAAATTTAATACATAAGAAGAAAATAAATATCATAAAATATGGTAGTGATTAATGAATGATTCTCTGAGGAAATACACAACCACTAAAGGAAAGTTAATTACCGAATGACTCGATCAAACATTATTAAGATAAGAGTGACATTATGGTTAAAATTTTATCTAATATTTGTTTGGTCTATTTTAGACACAATCAATAAATAATAAAATTTATAGGCTTATATAGTTATTGGTGTCAACATGAGTTGAAGTCTGTATAAATCTCAATCATATGTACATTGTATATATAATAATTTATTTATAGGGGATTTTTACGTGCATTGTTTGAA
>NW_026100462.1:0-3825 GCF_025091365.1 Daktulosphaira vitifoliae
AATGAGTGATAAATAACAAATAGATAAATAATACAGTCTAGAAGTTCGATGAATATCAATAAATTTAGTTATTTAGAAATTATCACTATAAAAATATTTTTTTCCATATGCTGAAAATTGTTATTTGAATTTGTTGCTCAAATGGTGTATAGTTAACTAAAATTATTAATATTCATCGACCTTACAGGCTGCATTATTTATCTATTTATTATTTATCACCCATTAGTATGGTAAATATATTGAATTTATACATATATATCAAATTTTGGTACATATTCAGGACCATTTTTATTACATTGATGTTGTTATTTAAGTAGTATGCGACTATTTATCGCACGACTTTGAAAATTAAGTTAACAAATATTTATTTCATACCAAAAGATAATATTAGGTAGTTTATAAGTGATATTGATTTTTACTATTTTTAAATAACAGGATAGTTTGAAATAATTCTAATTAAAATTCAATAACAAATATTTTAATAAGCCTATTCTAATAGGATGGGTGGACTTGGATTTATCATATTGGTACATACGAAATTTATTAAAGGACAATAAATGTTAGTTGAACGAATGTTTGTAGTCTCGCATAATACACATTTCGTATTCGTCTTAAGTTGATATTTCGTACTTACTGACCTGGAAATATGCTCAAATATAAGGTCCTGCAACGAAGATAGGAACTTTACTTTCAATTGTCTATTATAAAATGTAAATACGTATAAGTGATACGTTCACATTTTCAAGTCTTTGGTATTAACAACGCTCACAATTATTTTCTCCATAAAACTATAGCAGTTCACATAAATAAGTGTATTTCAGCAAAATGTCATGGGCAGTCGAAGTCATAAAAATAAAGGCCCTACGTGAATGGCGTTAACATATTACATACACAACGTTTATTACAGTTTTCATCCCTGAACTTTCTATGTGTATATTTGAGTATTATATTAAATTTACCAAAACGAATTTATGAGTAAAAAGTCGTGGTAAACTGTTTCAATACTTTTATTAAAGCTATTTAACTTAAGGATTTGCAGCAAACCGCATTCACTAAATTATTTTCTATAAACCTAAATGTACAATTACTTGAGAGATTGTCAATCCTCGTTAAATAACAATAATAATTAATAATAATAAGTAATTTATTTGAAACCAATAATCGGATAATAATTTCGACTATAAATTTAAAAAACTAGCCGTTATCATCACGTTCAGTCTGTCGGAATAACATACGAGGTTAGGTTAGGGACAAGCTGGACTGGCAAACTGCCCTCTCTCTAACTCTTTTTACTTGATTATATAACAAAAAAAAACAGAAAGTAAATTGCCTATCTGGAAACAATCCAAATATTTTTAAATAGTGTCAAATTCAGACGTGTTTTTCTGAACCTTTCCACATATTTTATCAAAAGGATATGATGACATTTTTGACTTGGTTATTACACATTTTAGACAATTTTAATAAGTTAAATTTATTTTTTCAAATATTCAATAAGCAACTGTCAATATTAAATACAAACATGAACACAGAGAAATCTATTTTAAACAACGAGACTCTTGGGAACAATTTAATCCTTCTCGATCATTTTATTATTTCTTTTTCTAAAACATCATGTATTTTTTAACGTGTGATTTCGTTTTTCTAATAAAAGTAATTGTCTATTTTTTATGAATTTTTATAATTAACAGTATTAAGTAATAAGATTCACAAAGTCTAAGTGATATCACACATTTTATTTTTCATTTGTAACCATCCAAATTCAATTGCTTTATCATTCATAAAATCATTTCACAATAAGATTGCTTTAAATTGTATCTTCCTAAGATACAATTTAACAGCGAAACATCAAAACTATTTTCTAAATAGTTAGTATTCATGTGTTGTCTCATTTATAACTTCACTAGCATGTTCTTACATCATAAGTATTTTAATTTCCGTTAAAGCTTGTTTATTTTTCGAATTTCCTATTGCAGCATAATTTTTTAGTCCTTACTTAAATTAATGATTCAAAAAAAATATGAAGAATTTCTAGAATATATTCATATGCAAAAATAATCTAACGTTAATTGTCGATGATCATTGTAACATAGAAAATTTTACTCATTATATTTTATGAAATTTCGTATTTCCACCCGGTCTTTGCACATACAATTCTTTATACATCTACGCTGAGAACTAAAAGTGGACTAAAAAATTGAAATAGTAAAATATACGATCGTTACCAATTACATATACTGTCCCTTAAATTATGTCTTTGAGATAATTTCCGTGAATAAAGATTGCTATATATTTGCTTGAAAGTTATGTTTGAGCATAATAATGTTTAAACTTTAAGTCCGTTACATAAGTATTTCGTTTTATAGACAAAACAGTGTATACTTACAAGTGTGACAACCAGCAAACGAGGCGAACACGACGACGGCTAGCACGAGTGCCGCGAACGTCATGGTCCACGAGTGATGAGACAACCGTTGTGATGGGCTCGTTACGCAGTCCCGTCTGCTTTCAACCACATATAGCGCAGCGTATTTCTCCAAAGCAACACTGATACGGTCCCGTCTGTCGCCGTCCGCCGTCGCCACCGTCGCATACGCACGTGATCTACCACCGATCATGCTCTACGGACTACTCGTACCATCCACAACATTATACCCTCGTATCCATCCTGCTTACCACATTGACCATATTGCCTCCATCCCCTTCCTTTTTAACACACACACACACATATATACAAATAATCTCGCTTGTACACCTGACCGTGATTTATTCGAGGGATGAATTACGTCTCTCAACATAAATTAGTTTTTGTCAGAGAAAATCTTCGACTATTAGGTGTCTAGGATAATCGTAGTTTTAAGGTAGATTTTCACGAGTAGAGATACCATGCACAATTATTGAAAATTTATTTTAATCATGATACTTTCAGTACTACTAAATAACGCATATTAAAAACATAATTGACTTTTATGTATCCTTATAATTAATTTATATTTCTCGAATTAATGGAACCAATAGAACATTTTTTTTATTAAAAAAAAATAGTATTAGTTCAACATGACTTTATACATTGACAGCGTAGTTAATACTTTATGAAAATATATTACAAATGTACGATGTTTACATATTAATCAGGTGGAAAATACCAAGTGTTAATGAGCCGTCTCAAAAAAAATCGTAGGAAAATAAAATTTCAGCAAATGCTCTATTTAATCTTAATACATAATTTTGGGGGATAAAAAAATGTTTTTCTATTTGAATAGACTTAATATGGATGTTTACTGTAATCATGTGTAATAAAATAATGCAAGTTTGTCAAATTAAAAAAATATATATAGCATTTAAGACATACCGTTCATNTCAAATTAAAAAAATATATATAGCATTTAAGACATACCGTTCATTTACTACCATTAGAGTTGAAATACATTTCCAAACTATCGGGAAATGATTCGATAAGCCGTTGGTATTTTACAAAGCTATCTTTTTCGATCATTTGTCACCACAAGTGTTTTCCAAATAAAGTTCTTAATCTTAGCTCACATGAATTTTATTAAACAGATTAAAAGAGGACTTGTCGTAATATTAATAGGGGTTGTAAAGAATACACAATCATCTAAGTGCTACTTATAATTAATTTAATTGCGATTTCTATATGCAACAATAGTATTATTCAATCCGTCATGATTTACAAAATTTGAACGTAGTTGATAAAATTTTCAGGGGAGAAGAAATTAGAATTAATTTTTTTTTAATTATTAAACGTAAAATACAATTAAATTTTGAAAATTATATGTTTTATATTTTTAAAAATATTGGATGATT
>NW_026100463.1:0-3824 GCF_025091365.1 Daktulosphaira vitifoliae
CGTACTCTGTGGTTGCTAGATCCTTGAAAACGAAATTTTTCTTCTCGCCATGTCGTGTACCATTGACTGGTCGGATCTGCTATTATTATTATAATAATGGTTATACTATTATAGCAACCGATAACGACGAGCGTACACGCAGTTAATTTTGAAAATAAATTACCTAATTTAGTAATATACTAAATTTTACCTTATGGACGACGCTGCGGGTCGACCAAAACCTGTACACAATATCGCAGCTAATCTGTATCCGCACGCACACGATTTAGTGCCTGGCATATAATATACGTCTAAGAATATTGCCTGGACGACGCTGTCAGTCGTCTAAACACTGCTAGTTTGTGCTTGCGTAACCGCATTTACTGAGGAAAACAACTTTAATGTTTGAACATGACAAAAGTATTATAACATTTTACTATTTAAAAATTTGCATTTATAATAAAAAATATTTTTATAAAATGTAGAATTAAGAATATACAATTCATATTCTTATTTTAATTAATTTTAGTAGGAGGTGCGAACGTACCCCCAACTAAAATCGTACTCAGTGACTGTTTTTTCCTTCGATACAAATTTTATTGCATCACTAGAACCAATAGCCGAAGGGTAAGAGTGCGGTCAGGGTAAGGTATGTCGACGTTAAGTTCAACTTACTAGCCGGCTAAGTTATTGGTATAGTGTTATGAACAATATAATGTTGTGACTGAAAAAAGTACCTAATTGATATTGTAGTCGCACACAGTTGGAACAACTATACTATTGGCCAAGTCGGAGTACTATAGCGACTAATGTTTTCATAACTTTTATGAGTTCTATATGTTTAACAAATAAAACAAAGGTTTTACAAGGTGAAAAAAAAGCGTCTAATCTCAATAAATAACGAATGCGCTTTTATCAATGAAAATCACAATGCTTCGCAATTTCACACAAAAAATATAATTGGTGATACTTCTCGTTTTTTCTCAACATCCCAATATCGACAAGTCACTGTGACACACCATACAGACTATCATAACCAACGGGCGTGGTGCGCGGACAGTCAAAGTTTAACCGTAACGCGGTTTCTCTTTCGTTTCATTTTACCACATTTAACAACATCGGTACGGGCGGCTGTGACTTGCACAAATATTCATTTCTATCTCGGTGACCGTATGCTATTTCACGGTCGGGCCCTGGCTCGGGCGAAAACGGAAAATCTTTTGTCGTATCCGGTCGACCGGCTACCACATTTGCACACCGGCGTAATTGTACCGTGGCCGTCCACGCCATGTAATAAATCGCAGCACTATTATCGAAGTGTCCCCTACGCAATTGACATCAATACGCGGCCATGTCGCATAAAACAATGTTGTTGTGTAATTGACCGGCTCGAGTAAGACCCAGATAACATAGAAATATTGCTGCAATTTTTATTACAATTTTGATTGCCAAACATTTGTAATGTTGCAGAATTTAATTAGTTTTTTTTTAATAAATGTTATCAATGAGAGGTGTGTGCAGTAGGTGTAAAGTATTTTAATAATTGTGTATGTGATAACCTCCATTAGTCAACCGGTCTGATATCTGTCATCAGCTGACCGTACACTGTGCACCTGTACCAATATTGTTATTTCCCCTCAATAATCGTGTTCAAAGTTGGCACCACCACCACCCGACGTCACGATCACCGGGCACTATCCAAATGTCGCGACAACAGATTTTTTTTCTCACTTATAGTGTTGAGGTGACAAGTCGTGTTTTCTTTATATAATTTTTATTTTGAAAACCACGTTTATTGTATTTTTTTTGTCCTCCGTTTTTTTTTATTAAAATAAAACGTCGGTGGATCTGCTGTCGACTTGTATCAACCCGGCTGTTCATATTTTTTTTGTCCTCCGTTTTTTTTATTTAAACAAAACGTCAAGATGATGATGCTAATGATGATGACGATGTGAGGCACAACTATAGCCGGTGGTCACTCCTCAACTCAACCAACAACAAGTATAACGTGAAACTCCCCTGTTCTACCCATTATTAATATTATTAATATAGCACCTCCTTTTTGCTTCCTTTTTTTATTATTCTTCATTTATGAAAATATTAGAAGAAATAGGCATTGATTATAGAGACAGACAGTTAATATACAACATATACAAAGAGCAATTAGCTATAATAAAAGTGTCAGATAAGTCTGCAGAAGCTAAAATAGGAAAAGGAGTAAAACAAGGGTGTCACTGTCACCAAAGTTATTTAATATTACAATAGAACAATCTATCAATGAAATTAAAGAAACATTCACCAGAGATAAAATTGGAGTGATAGTAGGAGGAGAATTGATATCATTTTTAAGATTCGCCGATGACATAGCTCTTGTTGCAAGCAGCGAAAACGATCTCAAAAGAGCGTTAGAAGAAATAGCAAGGTGCTTCCAAAATTATCACCTTAAAATCAACTGGAATAAAACCAAGGTAATGTTGTGTCAAAAAAAGAATCGTATTCACAAAATAAGAATTAAAATTGATAACCATACTCTCGACCAAGTGGAAAACTTTAGATATCTAGGTAGTATAATTAGTCAAGATGGAAAATGTACTATGGAAATAAAAGCAAGGATCGCTCAAGCAAAAACAGCATTCATGAACAAAAGAAACCTACTGTGCTCTAAAAACATGAATATACGTATGAGGAAACGGCTGGTAAAGGTATATGTGTGGAGTGTCGCACTGTACGGATGCGAAACATGGGTATTAAACAAAACGGAACAAAAGTTTCGAGATATGGTACTGGAGAAGAATGTTGAGAGTAAGCTGGGTAGAAAAAAGAACTAACGAAAATGTTTTAATCGAAATAAATGAAACCAGGAAGATACTTAGCACCATAAAAGAAAGAAGATGGAATATGATTAGTCATGTATTAAGACACGAAGAAGAGCTTCTGTATATTATAATAGAAGGAAAGATGAATGGCAAAAGAGATCGAGGACGACAAAGAACGTCTTATATCAAAAAGATGATTTCCGATGCGGGTCTAACAAACTATAAGGAGCTGAAGAGGATAGCTGACAATAGCGATGAATGGAGAAATTTTGGAAAATTGCAAAACCAACCTCAGAGTTGAGAAACAAAAAAAAAAACACTTTCATTACACAAAGAGTACAATTTTAAATTAATTAATGAAAATTCAAATAATCATGTATAATTCTTAGAAAACAAAAGAATGTATCTATGATAACATAAATCCTGTATCAAGTTACTCGTCAACCGCCACAGCGTACGCACGTGTGTTATCTCCATTTATTCATGCTCTGTGTTCCTTTACGTATTCAACAATTATTACCTCTTATCGCTATTTTTATATCAATTTCATACCATGGGTTTATGTGATATTTGTGCCGTAAGTATTAAACGCGGTCAAAACGACTCAATTACATGTTTCTCTTGTTTGAAATTGTACCATCTTACTTGTGTTTCGTTAAAACAAGATGATCTCGACTATTTAAATAGTTTGAACAAATCATGGTCTTGTGTTAACTGTGCAAAAAAATCTAAAAATGCTATTTCCGTCGGCAACTCTACTAAACATCTCTCTTCTCTCTCTACTAATGAACCTGACTTAAAATTAATTATCAGTCATCTCGATAACCTACGCGCGGAGCAAACCAAACTTATTGATCTGATCAATGAGCAAAATGAGAAACTTAACTCTTTNAGTAGGGTGAAAAAGGGGATTTTGGTTCCCCCCCGCTTCACCCACCCACCTAACCGCATGTGATGTAGGTGAAGAGGTGTGGAGGGGGGGAATAAATCCAACGTAAACTAACATAATGCAATGGGAGAGGGAACGTT
>NW_026100464.1:0-3821 GCF_025091365.1 Daktulosphaira vitifoliae
ACTATTAAATTAAAAACTCGAACATTTTATTAAATTAAAAATATGTGTTACCATTAAAAAAAACAAAATATGATTGAAATTAATGCATTATCAAGACGGTATGCTTTTACTTAAATAATTTTGATCTTAAAATATACTAATACAGAAATCAAAATAGTCTTATAATGTATTTGAATAATGGTATCTTTTATTTCGATAACATTCTTAACATATTTTTAACATATATTATATTATAGCGAAATTTATAGTTGATTCTTATGATAAAGTTTTGCTTTCACTATCTTAAGTACATTATTTTGATAGCTTAAGCACAGATTACTCATGAGAATTAACTATAGCCCTTTGAATTTTATATTTTTCCAATTAGAATTTAAGTTTACATAAAATATTTATTGTACTTATTGCAAAAAAATATACTCATCAGGTTCTAAATTATACACAATATTATAGTTTTTATAAAACAAAATAGTGATATTTGACTTAAAAGTTTGTTAAAATTTTTAATCAATTTATTCTGAAGGAGTGAAAGTATTTTAAATTTATAATTATAATTTATAAATTCAAAATAAAAACCTAATTTATATTATTATTTATTTATTTTATGTATATGTTTGAATTCGTAGTTAGCTCGCAATGACCTAAATTTTATTTAATTTTTTAGTTTTTATGATAAATATAACATCAATGGCATAGTCCGGTGCTATTGATTGTACTCATGTTGCTATTATTGCACCTTCAGTGGAAGATAAGCTTTACCCGGAACATGTTTATGTCAATAGAAAAGGATATCATTCTATTAATACTCAATTAGTAAGTTAACTGGTGTCGATATCATAATTTGTTTTTTTAAAAGAAATGATTGAAATTGTTTTTATTTTGTAATAGATTTGTGATTCAGACTTACGAATATTGCATGTCTCAGCAATATTTCCTGGTTCAAGCCACGGCTCAAACATATGGAATAACTGTGACGTGAATGATTGTTAAAAAAGATGTTAAAAAATAATTGATGTTAATTGCTTATAAGTAAATAATTACTCAAATAAAATGTATTTTAAATTTTACTTACTCATTTTTTAATGCTTACTTCATTTAAGTGTTTTCCATTTGTACTCATTTTTAACACGCTTATATTAGTTTCACATGTATGTTGTGTGTTTGTTGTTTGTAAATCTCCACCCGCCACGTGTTATTATTCTCATGTATCCCGTCGTCTATGGCTTTGAGACTGTTGTAACGCATTCACCCCACCCCGCTCACCACTCGACGACAACAATATTTACTTGTATAATTTTATTTTTGGTTTTCATACCCGTACACGCGTATGTGTCATCAAATATATGTATATATAAACAAATTTTTACTTTGACTGACCAAAATATTGTAAAAAATTACTTTATTTTGCTCATTAATATTAATACCCCACGCAAAAATCATAAGTACAGACCTGAACGTAACATTGAATTCTATAACTAATAAATGCCGAAAATTTTGGTACGAGAAGCTGTCTACCATGTATAAAGCTAAATGGTTCTCAAATTTTTTAATAGATAGACAGGTAGATCAGTTTGGCGGAAACAAAAAAACGACCTTATTCAGATTTGGCGATAAGATGGTCCGTGGCCGCCGTATATGATATGGCAACGAGTGAACAATAATAATATAACGTTTACCTGGGAATCGGCCGCTTTGACAAGGTCAGACGAAAATATACGATTTTTATCTACCAAAAGACTGTAACTATCAGCCGGAAATTCACTTCTTGTCGATATCAATAAGGTTTTTATAATAAACTGTAACCAACAGTTTTAATCGACAATACTTACGGCGGATTTTATTAGATAAACTGGTCTAACTATATTTTTATCAAAGAAAATTTTCCCAGAGCCCAGGCTAAATCTAATCCCGCTAACACGTAACTCTGAATAACCCAGGTAAAAATTCACTGCTGTCATCAGTGAAATCTGTTCAAATAACTATACAGGGTGATTTTTTTATCATAACCCACTCAATTACTTGCAGAATAATAATAATTTAAACTTTTTTTTTATTACTATCTTTAGTTACACATTATTCTTGAATTTTTAACTATGTAATACTTTTTAAGTTCATCCCTTATGCCTTGAAAGGGGATCAACTTTGTTTTTTTAAATGGTAACACATATTTTTAATTTAATAAAATGTTTGAGTTTTTAATTCAATAATAAATGGCATTTGAATTTTTAATATAACTTTATTAGCTTATTAGATATAAACATTTAAAGTTTCAAAATNATAATGAAAAAAAAAAATGTTTAAATTATTATTATTCTGCAAGTAATTGAGTGGGTTATGATAAAAAAATCACCCTGTATGAACTAACAAATTTGTAAGGGAGACTTCACCGTTTCAAGTTAAAACTAAAATCTAATATATTAGTTCTAATTATAATTAGAAATAAAACTTAATCGGCTCAAAGCCTCTTACCTTAACTTTCCTCATCCGGTTGAGTACGAGTAAATGATGAATATATGTAAATATATATATAAAAGGAATATATATATATATGTATATATTCCGACGCCACGGGTAAAACAATTTATATCGATATATTTCTTTCCGCACGTTACACTATTAGGGTAATTATACAGGCATATATACAGGGTGATTCATTAAGGATAAGACACTCATTTTCTCGGTAACTATTGAAAATTTTTAATTTTTGGTAAGGAAAATATTTTTTGATTCAAAAAACTCTACAATAATATGTAGTAAAAACATAATTTTTTTGATCCCTTCAAGGTTAAAAAACATTAATTTGCATTTTCTTAAATGGGAACCCCTATTTTGAATTTGTTATTATGATTGAACATAAAAATACAAACAACTTTGCTCTTACAATTTTTTTTTTCCGATCAACCGTTCGTCTGTTACAGCTTGTTAAAGTTAAATAATTTTGGACTAAATTTCTATTGTTGTTTTAATGTTTTCAATACAGAAGTCACTATTTTTCTATAGTGTAATATACACTAATTGTTATTGACCAAGATATGTCAAGTAAGATAGCAATAATAATTTACGACACACTAATTTAACCACAATTATCTATAATAATAATAATAGTTTCAAAACGGGTCTTTACTATATTATTAATAGCACAGTCTATCAGTTTGTAACACTAACTGTAATACTGAAGAACGAATTTCTTTAAAAAACCCAACCCTTCGCCTAGTATTGTGACTCTTAATATAATCGAATACTACGATAATGTTATCATAATCATTGCTTACACAAAGTAATCTTTTTGTTGATAGATACGAATTAAAAGTTGTGCATAACCTCATAAACTGTATTGAATTAAATACTAATTCGCCGCTGTATTACAATCACGCGTGAATAAAAATTCTTGTTCATTATTCAATAAGACTTAACATAACTTTAGAAAACTGAATTGAGTATTAAATTAACTCGACATCTTGCGTTGTTTAACGTTTTTGTATATTAAATGTTTAATAATGTTATAAATAAAGTGATTCAATGTAACATATTAATTATTAATTATTTTATTTTTATATCGTTACAATTAATAAATTATATTTGAAAGTTTATTGAGATCATTTAAGGAAAAAAATGTCAAATAATAGGTAAGTTCAATTACGAAACAATGCTTATATAGATCTGCTTTGATCATTTTCTTTTATCAATAGCCACAAGGAAAATTATTTATATTGGAAAATTAACGAAACAAATTACTTAAGAAAATATTTACATTTTTGGATTTTCGGCTGTTGAAAGACAAAATTACTAAGAATTTATACCTAAATGAATGAAAACCAATATTT
>NW_026100465.1:0-3814 GCF_025091365.1 Daktulosphaira vitifoliae
ATAGACGACGGGATACGCGACATAATAACACGTACCGCGTGGAGTTACAAACTTACAACATACAACAAACAAACATACATGTGAAACTAATATAAGCGTGTTAAAAAAACACATCATTGTAAAACTATTACCTTCTCAGATTCGCACGAAGCTAAAAGATATAATATTAATAAATCTTCTAATTCCAAGCAATTTTTATCCAGTGCTTTTCATTCAATGTTTTTTTATGCATAAATGAGTTTTAGAAAAAAAAATTTTTTTTTATGTCTATTGACAACCTATTAAAAATGAAAAACTACACTTAACTTAAAGTGGATGTATACATTCTTTTTTCATGGATTTAATTAAATTTATATGTATTTTGAAAAAATTTGAATTTATATAAAACTGCTTAAATATGAGATTGACATTGATAAAAATTTATTTAGTATTGGCAATCAAGTGATGGTATTATGATCTTTAGTTAATTAATTCTAATTAAAAAGGATAAGACGATTACTTAATTATAAAATTTAATATTTTATACTTTTGATATTTGTTTAAAAGAAAAACGTATAAACTAAGTTTCATTTGTTCAGTGTAATTTTTAATTCAGGTTTATATTTTCTTTTGATTATAGGAGAAGATATATTAAGTAAGTATAATCTAAATAATTATTCCTTTTAAAGATATATAGAATTTATAAGTATTTTCTTATTTAATATTTTATAGAATGTGTTTCTTGTAAAACTACAACAGGATTAGAGCATGTTTATCCGTGTGATCACTTTTATTGTAGCGCCTGTAGAAGTGCGACTTGGAACTGTTCGACTTGTAAACGAGCTGTCATATTTAGTAATATTATTCATAATATTAAATATGAGAACTAAATTCACCAACAACATTTATAATTTATTTTGTAAATTTAAATCTAACAATATGCTTTAATACTTTTTTAATAGCTTTAAGAATAACACACTTGATCTATCGCATATATTTAGTGTAGTTTATTGTGTTTCTTATGTGTTATTATAACAATGGATATCGCCATTATAATCCTTGAAGGAGGATTCATGGACGTTATACACTGTAATATATTTCAAATTATCATGTAACTGTTTAGTTAAAAGGTACTTTTCTTTTTTTTTAAACTCATTCTTTCTATAGAATTTCTATAGATTCTTTTGAAATATTGTCTAACATTGAAAAATAATATAAAGAATCAACAATAATATTCTCCGTGACTGAATGTAGAGTGAGCTTAATTTTCACAAACTATTCGTAGTAATAATATTAATCATATTTTATTTATCAAACATACAATCTAATAAACTATACTATATAATCGCAAGCTACACATCTAAATAATAGATTTAATGACATACATAATGTATAGTTCAATGTTTGATCATTAATTTTACTTTCTTCTAAAATTAAAAAGCTTACTAGTAAAGATAAAAATGTTAGTATTTTAGTGGTTCATAATAATAAATATTCAGTGTAACTTAAATTCAAGTTTATATTTTATTTTGATATAGGAAACAAATTAAGTAAGTATAAATTAAATAATTATAACCTATAATAATACATAAAATTAATCGGTATTGTCTTATATTTAAGTAACTAAAACACAAAGTTAAAAATTATTTTTCAAAAATTAAAAAAGTTATAATTTAATAAACTTTTTAACTATCAAAACATTGTTATTATACCATAAATAATAATAAATTTACTATTTAAAGAGTGTATAATATGTAGTCTGGAGTCCAATCTAGTCTTGAAGTCCAGTAATGTATTTTGTCAGAATTGTAAAAACATAGGTAAAACACATTATATATGGTATTTAGTAAGTAAGGAAGTGTGTTTTTATTTTTCTCATTGTTCTTAACAATTATTCGGTTTCTTTAGTGAGCAGCCTATATATTTTAAAATTATATTAGTTAAAATAAAACATAATATTAATAAACTTGCATTCGTATTGATATTGTAGGTAAATAATAAATTTATGTATATACTTATATTATAAGGGTATTCAACGATATCGTTTCAAATTTTTGGACATTTGATTGTGATATCGAAATATATCAATACCGTGATAATAAGATTATTGAACATTTTCGTCAGTTAGTTAATAATTATGTTAGTACCACATTATAGGAATGTCTAATTATTGGAATGATACGCATGTCGCAAAATGTCAATAAAAAAATTAAATTAAACATAAAATTCTATTTTAATAAACCCATTTAAATTAATATCGAAAATACCGCGATATTTCAAAACAATATCAAAATAAAATTTTGCAAAAAAAAAAACGACATCATATCAATATTTTATAGTCGATCCCAACTGTATTATGTTAGAATACGTAAACATATTTATTCAATAACGAATCATTTTAAATGATTCATACAATACGATTTTTCATAAAAGTATAATTGTCGGAATAATTTTTTCATTTTAATATTACAGTATACTTCAAAAGCTATAATTTAATATTCGTTGAAATTTATTAAATATTCCGGAACATTATCAAAAATTGAGTATTATAAAATGTAATTGCATTCAAGAAATATCTTTATCAAACACTTCCTGTACATAATTTGTTCTTTGAATTATCATAAAAAACATATCAAAAGAATGTTTTGTTGTCTCTAGTATAGTCTGTTAACATTTCATTAGGATCAGTATGTTAAAAAAAAGTAATGGAATTTTCAAAATGTAGAAAAAATTTTTTTATTTTATTTTACGTTACCCTAATTTTTTACGGTAATGTATTTTTGGGATATTCTTTTAAATGTCTTAAATTGAGGGAATTTTTTTTAATATTCGGTGCTTAAAACTTCAACTAGATTAAAATCGGATTCTTATGATACTTGAACCAAAATAATCAGTTCAGTGAGAGCTGAGGATTTTCATGGACATACATAAAAGTAAAAACACATCATGATAAAACCAATATTTTCTCAGCTTTGTACCAAGATAAAATTACATATAATATACATATGTGTAGATTATATATAAACATATACACTGAGTGAATGTTTATCATAACCCACTCAATTACTTACAGAATAAAAATAATTTAAACATATTTTTTTTGGTTATCTCTAGTTACACATTATTCTTGAATTATTAACTATGCAATACTTTTTAAGTTCATCCCTAATGTCTAGTAAAGGTGTCAAATTTGTTATTTTAAATGGGAACACATATTTTGTATTTAATAAAATTTTCGAATTTTTTATTTAATTTTAATGACATTTGAATTTTTAGAATAACATTATTCGTTTATTAGATATAAACATTTCAAATTTCCAATTTTTGAGTTAATATACATACACATTGTATAATACACAAGGAATTAATAACACAAGTAACTACTTGTGTTTTTATGACGTCGCCGTTATAGTCACAGAATGTTCATTNATAACACAAGTAACTACTTGTGTTTTTATGACGTCGCCGTTATAGTCACAGAATGTTCATTGTCAATTATGACAATCAATAGATATACTTTCACTAACTACCACTAACTGGCAACACAAAAAGTATTGCCAGTATTTATAAACTCACTACCAATGGTAGTGCCTTACTACCAATAAATTCTGGGTACCTGCGAATATCGGCATCATAAAAAACCAATTTGCTACCTGTATTTATAATCCCTTGTGTATTATACATGTGTATTAACTCTAAAATTTGAAACTTTAAATGTTTATATCTAATAAAATAAGTTGACACACTTACAAGGCATAAGAGATGAATTTAGAATGTATTTCACAGTTAATAATTCAATAATAATATGTAACTAAAGGTAACAAAAAAAAAAAAA
>NW_026100466.1:0-3805 GCF_025091365.1 Daktulosphaira vitifoliae
AACATTTAATGATCACCTTGATAATTTCGAATACGCTTATATATCAATACGTTATTTTTGAAATTTTATTAAGAATTATAACAGTGATTTTAAATTTTTATAAAGTAAAGCGACTCCGACTTATGTATTTCAACATCTAACATATTGAAGCAAACGATTAGACAAAGCTGTTAAGCATAAATTTGAAAATAAAACTATATAAATGGTCATTGTTTTAATGTAATAAGCACACAAAGAATAAACATTTTTNTATAAATGGTCATTGTTTTAATGTAATAAGCACACAAAGAATAAACATTTTTAATAACATAAAAAACCCGGCAAGTATTATAGTTATAGTAAATAATTCGAATTGTTTTTTCGAAAACTTAATACTTATACGATTGATGTTTCAATTGATGATTTTAAAACCTACCAAATTTCAAACTACGAAATAAAAGTATTCTGTTCCCACTTTTTACTGCATACTATCGATTGTATACATGCTTTTTATTTTATATTTGTGACTCGGTATTAAAGTTAGGTAACTGAAAAGCGTTCCAGAAATTAAAAATATGCAAAGTATACGTTATAGTTTATAATTTCCGTATAAATGTTTGCTCTTAAAATTATTTACACCCATACACTTGAATTTATTTCATATTTAAGATTTAGTTTAGTGTTTATTTTCTCATTTAGAATACAGTGTTCTATTTAGTAATTAATAACGATAGACTACATTAGGCCAAAAGCATTTCATCACCTTATTCATTCCTAAGACTGTAATTATTATTGATGAATGTAAATTTGTTTACTTGGATCAATACGCATGTCTGTGTATTATAAATTTCTCATTTACGAAACCTCTGGATATGCCTTCACATATCATAACATTGCTACACGTCTTTAATTATAACTGTGCAACCGGTATGTTAAAATATGGATTGCTTTTTAGATGTTTAAAAATATTTATCAAGTCAACATCAACCGTTATTAATTATTTCAGTTATTGCTAAAAAAAATATATTAAATTTTAGAGATCCAAAATAAAATGAAAGTATAATCTTTGTTATATCTACACACTACCGTGCAATTTACAATATTTTACTTATTACTATTGTAATTAATACCATAGTTAACATAATTATTACGTATGACTATATAGTGTTTATAATCATACACTGTGATCATATAATACCGCGTTTGCTGTCAACAAACAATCTGCTCGACCCTGACCTTCGCGGTCTACAAAGAAGTTTGTTTTTTTCATAAATTTTCCTAATAAATCGTTAACTGTCCATACGCGACGATCTATTAGAATATATTATTATTATATTGAAGTTATTCGTGAAAAAAAAAAACGCACGTGTGAGCTGAAGGTTATAACTCCTAAATCAAAATACGAGTCAATGTATTTTTCATCCACATGACCTTTGCCTACTTTTACACTGAGATTCTCAATCAGAAAAAAAAATTCGCTTAAGACTAAGCAACCATATGTACGTTATTTTGAGTAAGATTATCTTCGACACTGCGGTCTTGCTCCGAGTAACCGGACATCGTTAACTCTCAAGGCTTAAACCCAAGGTTAAAAAACGAAAATCGTAGTTATTATTTAGTGTGTGCGGATTTTACCGTGACCGGAAGATTTTTCTTGATTAACCGGTTTTTTTTCGTATGCATTGAGTATAATTTCAACTAATAATATTTTACTGATGATTCGAAACAAGCCTACACTAATACGCGTGATCGACTACCCAAATAGAATTGTCTGTAATATTATTATTTAGTAGTTTCCTTAAAAATTATAACACTTTAAATACTTGGTAATCAAAGATTTTTAGAAACAGGTTCACCCAGTTAATTTGATTTGATGTTTTTATCGACTACGAAATAATTATTTCGTTACAAAAATTTTGTTATCATCTCTTTTTTAACTGGCAATTGAAAATAATTTGAAATCGTTTATATTTTTGCAGTATGTCGAGAGTATTACGATTTTTTTTAAATTCATATCACATTCGTTGTAAATGATAAAATAAATGTGTTTGTAGCATGTGATAAGTATGTTAAATTGTCAATGAACTCGAACGTTTAAATTATATATATGTATAGAATTACCAAGCTAATTAGTATTATTAGTTCCAAGTGATAAGTTCAATCTTCACAAAATCTGTATTGGTAGAGTTTTTATTAAATATAGAAATATTTTCTCTTGGGTAGACTAAATCACATAATTTGGCTATTTTTTAGTCAGGCAGTGCGCTAAGGTTCTAAAAATTATGAAATACAAGTATATATTGTGCCATGCTAATTTCTATCATTTTTATAACCCATGTTTTTAAATTTCCCAAGTGTGTAACAATGACCAGGAGCCTAAATTGCTTCGTAATGTAATGTAACGGTAACACACTAGTTTGGATTAAACGACTATCACTACGTCTCTCTTAAGTAACTCCTAATTACACAGCAGAGATACTCTGGCTGTTTTGCAAAGAATATATATTTACATTCAATTATTGTCCGTGCTACAATTAACCCTTGCAAAAATATAAATCATAATCTTCTAGACATTTGCTGCCAAAACATCATCTTAAACGTATATACCTACCAGTTTCCACGAACCTTCAATATTACCCACAGGTAATATATTATACCTTCAACAACATCTTCAAATTTGAATTTTTAATTATGTACTCGTGTTCTGTTGAATGTCAAGTGTTTAGCCGTATTCGACATATGTATTTGTTTGTTTGTTTACTATGCTGTTTTTTAGCCTCTTTGTATTCGCACTTATGATTCTAAATTTGATAAGCAATAACCTACTTCAACGTCGTTAACATTCGACTTTGCGCGTACGGCTAATATTAATAAAACCATTGAGTTAAAAGTAATATTGATCGTGTTTAATAAATATATTCAACAATCATCGTACTCCTTGATCAACAGCAGTACACAATCGACGTTTAGTATGATTTATTTTTCTAGTTGTATCATATGAAAAATTGATTAAAAATCTCTAAATAAAACATCTAATATATAAAAGCTTTTCTATTATGCGTAGAATTATTAATTTTTCATCGATTAATTGAAATACAATATATATTGGAACCATAGTAGTGGTCTAAAACACAGTCTAACCTAGAAAATATATAACAGTGTTTTTCTTTTTCATGAAAAAATATTGTCTCGATAATTTTTGTCGGATGCGATTAAACGGCGATCATTTATTTGGCAATACTTCAAATGCCAACTGTAACCATACTACAACACGTATTTGGCATCACAACGTATTAGGTTAATGTTTCAAATGTATTCCTCGCCGTTCGTTTGAACTTGTATACTATTGTTGTGATAATGATAAACAAAATCTCATCTAAAATCTGTAAACAATTTTGTTTTACCGTCAGCTTATAATAATATGAACGTTACCTAATCCTCAATTCCAAAACACTGTCACTCGATTGACAACTGCAGTTTGTTAGTTTTCACCATATTTGTCAGAAGCCTTCATAGATACACATAACACAATTACAGTATAAGTAACGACGTAGTCAACGGTCACGAGTTGTCAATGATCAACTATGTTTAACTACTGTCTGGTGTACTTTTATAGTTTACATTTAACAAGTACATTGCGTTTTAAACATTTCACTTACGAAACGGACACGAATTTATTTATACAACATGAGATATACGAATATTAGTGTTTGTTGTTAAATATTTGTCATATAATTCAATTTCGGTGACTTTAGCGAAACGTCTTACACCCGTCTCATTAGTATAGTATTTAACACATCGTTTTTTTTTTTTTTTTTTGGAAAAA
>NW_026100467.1:0-3804 GCF_025091365.1 Daktulosphaira vitifoliae
GGTTTTTGTAAATAGAAATACATGGTGATCGAAATATGGTAAGACACTTATTTTTTCAGAAACTATTGAGAATTTTTAATTTTTGTTAAGAGAAAAAATATCAGGTTTAGAAATCTCTTGTATTATACTAGAAAAAAAAAACAATTATTATAATTATAATTTTCATTAATGGAATCCCTATTTTTAACTTTATAATATAATAGAAATAAAAAATTACAAATAACTTTGTTCTTAGAATTTTTTTTATGCAAACAACCGTTTGCGATATACAGATTGTCAAAAAATTTGGATGCCAAATAAAAATTCATAATTTATTTGGTTTTATAATACAAGTAACAGTGCAACCGGTATTATTGCTGCCACTAAAGCGGCAACAGTTTTTTATGATGGCCCACAAATTATTTATTATGATAGTTATCAAGAAAAATTTTCTATGTCTGTTATCTAAATGAGTGATAACAATAATACTTTGTCGCTATCAAAATGGATTATTGCTGCCACCAGTATTATATAACCAAATCAATGATAAATTTTTACTTGACATTCAAATTTTTTAACAATCTGTAAATTCAAACGGTTGATAGCATCAAAAAAATTCTAAGAACAAATCGTTTGTAATTTTTATTTTTATTGTATTATTAAGTTCAAATTAGGTTTTCCATTTAAGAAAATTATAATTATAAGTATTTTTATTCTTAAAGGGACGAATAAAAGAATTATTTAACTAAATGTTATTGTATAGTCTTTTGATTCTGACAATTTTTCTCTTAACGAAAATTAAAAATTTTCAACAGTTTCTGAGAAAATGAGTGTTTTACCACACGATCACTCTGTATATGAACTACATCAGTAACAGATGTTTTAAAGTATAGTACCACCACTTTTTTTAATATTTGAGAAAAATCCCATAGTTGTTTTCTTCTGTTCAACAGCGAATTTAAACAAGTGATGATATATACAAATGATGACAATAAAAGCAAAACGCACGTTGAAATAATACTTTTTTTATCTTTTCAATATACAATCTTAATAAAATACTAATAGACTAATATTTTTAATAAGTCTATTGTTTTTACTTTTACTAAAATCATTACGAAGAAGTTATGTCTATAGAAAAAAAATCAATCATATAAAAAATTTCATTACTCAATACAGGAAACAATCATTGAAGAAAATCTAGCGTGATGGTTATTACTTTTAGTAAACACAAATACGAAGTCCTTGTATTACTTTGCTTGCAATAAAATTCATTTTAAATGTAAATAGAATAAAACAATTGAACCTTATACATTCTAAACATCCTACTCTCATTTAATAATTATTAAGTTAATCTGATTTGAAGTGTTGCAGTTTTATCGAACACATTTTAATACTTAAATTTTACAAAACTCAATTATTAATAACTTGTTAATAATTGTAAAGTTCCATGCAAGAAATTTGTAATGAAAATTCGTACAACTTTGTAGTTTTTACTGTAAAATCATGTGATGTGTGTCAATTTATTGAAGTGATTTCTAAAAGATTTTATTCCTGGAAAAATATACAAATTCTATTTGATCCCGAAGGACATGTCAAATGTGTAAGACTGCGAAATTGCTGTTGTACTACATTGAACTGTTACTGTATTTATGTGTATAAACATAACAATAATCTTTTCGTAGCCTCAAAAGAGCTACTATACAATTCAGTTTCACCAAAAAGAAACTACACATTCCCCGTGGCAAAATGCTCACTGCGACTAGCGGATAGAAAAGCAAATTACAATTGACAGTAGAAAACTGTTATGGGGTCAGTCGAATGGTCACGTTCAGTATCAGATAGTGCCGTTAGATTGTCACTAGAACAATAACAATAATCCTTTAGTAGAATTGCTACGCTGTACAATTTGAAAAGTATAATAAGATAATCGAGATTTTTATTCAACCGAAATGTTTTAATGAACTTGTCCTCCATCTAGAAATTTTTAATAAGTTAAACAATATACGGAAAACTAAAAAAAAAAATTATTCAAAATAAAATAATTTGAATATGTAACATGTTCATGTGAAATTATATTCAATAAATTTAAAAACTCAGTGAAATGGAGTAAACTTTTGTTCTTTAGCATCATTGGCTATGGAGAAAAATACCAAATTTGAATCTATCAACGATTTACTAAGTATGTTTTTGCTCCTGTTGTGTGATGGCGAGATAAACAGAACGGGAACTTTAGGAAACTCCACACGCTTATCTATGGAACATAAAATCCTCTATTAAGCATAAGAACTTTTTTTTTATTCAACACCTAATGTTACTTGTATAAATTATTTACACCTCGTTGCATTTTCATTGTAGTTTAAACTTTCTCAGAAGTCCAAATCGGATTACTAACAAAAATATTTAAATATTCATTTATAAAACATTTATTATTATTTGATAATTAAACGATTTGTAAGATTATCATACTTAAATAATTTGTCCTTATGTTATTGAAAAAATCTGGCACATTGGGGTCGTAGCAAAGTTGGAACGTAGAAGTATAAAAGATATCTAACAGTGATTATATCAGTATCATAAAAATCGTTTCAATATGAATGTGTTAAATTTTATCATTTTTACTAATTGAAGGGTCGGCGGGAATAACGTGCTATGTAACACTTTTTCCCATTTCATTTTTTTGCGGAATAACTTGCTATGAGTCTATCTCAATATATTTATAGAATTAGATATTTGATTATGTTTAAAGTTGGAAGAACGTGCTACGTGCAGTCCAAATAATATTTAAACGAAATAACATAAGTAATTTTGTTTTTACTTGATACTGAACAATTTACAAATTGTTACATAGCACGTTATTCCCGCCGACCTTTCAATTAATAAATTTTATTAAATATTAAATACTTGTTATATTATTGGCTTAACTGAAAATAACGTTATTTCTTTGCTTTGACGACCGACTTCACATAATAGAAAAATTTTTTTTGTAAAATATTATAGTACACTTCAAAAGATTTAATTTGATATAGGTTAGAATTTGTCAGACCTTCCGGAACATTTTCAAAAATTGAGATGAAAATGATCTCATCTAAACCCTTCCTGTGCTTATGTTTTTCATTTGATATTTATAAACCGCATATCAAAAGAAAGCATATTTTCTCTGGTAAAATATAATTTGGATTAGTATTAAAAAAAGGTTTCTTCAGTTTTAAAATAGAGAATAGATTTGAAAATGCTATTTTGTTCAATAGTATAATTTTGATATATTTTTAAAATTTCTAAAATTGAAAAAGTTTTTGTAATTATTTAACACTGTTTTGTTTTCTTGATATAACATTTTATATTGCCATGTAAATCGTTGTAAAATTAAAAAGTTTTACCGTTAAGCAGTAAAATACTATTTGTATACTTTATATATTTACTTTATTACTATATTTTAAAAATTTTATAGTTTTTAATAGTTTTGTTTGGGAATGGCGTGAATTAATTAGGCAAAAATTTAAAATATCAGAAGGATATTGCAATAAATCTGTAGACGAACTTGAGAAATTCCAATAAATATTTATATTTCATTATTTTTTTCAATTCCAGAAAATGTGATCTAAATGAAAATCAACCATATACTTTACTGTAGATTAACTAAATACTATTNGAAAATCAACCATATACTTTACTGTAGATTAACTAAATACTATTACATGTAAAATGAACGTGGTATTTCGCTCAAGTTTCACGAAAAAGGTCTTGCGCTTATCTATTTGAAATCGGTTGCATGGCAACATGTGAGGTACATCAAATACTTTTAGGTGATTATAAGTTTTGTATGTG
>NW_026100468.1:0-3785 GCF_025091365.1 Daktulosphaira vitifoliae
TTATTAAATAAACAAGAGGAAAAATAAAAACAGAAAATAATTTTTTGAAAAAGGGGGATGAATGAGAGAGGAAAAAAAAAAAGTTTAAATAATTAATAAAATTAAATTTGCTAATAGAATAATAAATATGAGTAGTATTAAGTAAAGGCAAAAGAAAAAAAAAACTAAAATTTTTTTTTTTTAAAACTTGAAAAAGAAAGAGAAAGAAAAAAAAATGTGTGTGTATATGTTAAGTATTTATGTGTANTTTTTTTTTTTTTTTTTAATAAGAATAATGAAATATGAAGGGCAAAAAAAAAAGTTTAAGTTAGTGGGTATTGACAATAAATAAATAATACAAATATTTTTATAAATTTAACACTGTCACTATCTTTTGATAACTGATTTTTTTTTTTTTTAATTTTGATTACTATTAATAGTTAAAAACTATTTTTATTTTATCGGAAATGGAGAAAAACTTTTTATTTGACAATCGCTATACGTTGCTGTAGTAATACTCAATCTATTAATTATACTTCTGTTGGCTTTAATTTCTTTTGAGAGAAAAAAAAAACAATAATATATATTATATATATAGTAATGTTTAACCACAAAATGTAACTAATCGTACTGTGTTAATCGAAAATTAGATGTATTTTTCTATAAAATATAGTATACGCTAATTACGTAAACAAACAGTACGGATTACTGTGGCAAACGAACTTAAAATTATAAAAGTATTGGACTTATCGTTTTTGTTAGCAATATAATTTTTTTTGATTAAGAGTTCAGACACGGCGTTTTATTCAAACTTTTTCTCTTCTTAAATAATTATGTATTGAAATATTAATTAATTATAAGCGAAATAACTTATCGTTTTTGTTAACAATATAATTTTTTTTTGATTAAGCGTTCAGACACGGCGTTTTATTCAAACTTTTTCTCTTCTTAAATAATTATATATTGAAATATTAATTAATTATAAGCGAAATTCATAGAAATAAACGATCTGTGTCTGTTAGAAGCAAAGAAAGTTTAAATTACTGAGCTTATTGTACAGCGGAAATTTTGCGAACGCGTAGGCCGTTTTAATAATAACAACAATGTGATAGTGGTTATTATACGTAACCTTCAACTCTACACCTATGATTACGTAACGTGATGGCTGCCTACAGCTATAATACACGTAGCGTATATGTAGTGTGACAGTGGAATTCAACAATTACTCAAAATTTACTAAAGCGGTAGTATACTTCAAAAGCAATTTTTTTTCAGTAAGCAGTGGTCAAATAAATCCTACCTGATTTTTTTTTGAGAACTGCACCGGGTTGATAACCTCTGCGGGGAGCCAAAAGTTGACACAGTATAAAGGTGTTTTTAATAAAATAAATTATTTAACACCGTTAAGTAGTCGTTTAACTTTTATTTTCACTTATATATAATATTACAAAAACTGGTGGCAGTGAGGTGCGAAATACAAAAAATCGACAATGCGCTGATGAAAAGATCACACGGCACGTACGGCGGATGTAAGTCACAGATTAACTGGTTTACATAGTCGCCGACGTGTCTCGCGGTGCTAAACCCCCTGACCTGTCCTATCTACCGACCGCCGGATAAGACAAACTTGTGTTATCGTCAACACTAATGAGTGCGACGGTGGACAGCTGATAATCACGACCGGATAACGTGCTGATTCACGGTAAATGAATAGTGCGCTATTACGGGCCGTGTCAACACTGACTACAACATACAATTTGGACCCGGCACACTATTATACCGCACCGGGTTTTAGCTTCGATTGTATGTTGAAGTACACCAGGGTGAAGCTGGCCCGTTTCGCTGCGCTACAGTGTCGGCGTGATCGGGCTCTACGGGGCTACGAAACGTCGGCACGAGCGCAGTGTCCCTAGCTCGGGGAATCGGGCGCGTCCTCAGGTTGCGGATAGAGGAACGGCCTGCAGATATGCAGGTTAGCCGCGAAATAAGCAGTCCATTCATTTGGACTGATGAATAAGCGGTCGCGGACAGCGAGCCACCCAAACGCTTGTTAACCTGTTGATATACAGGATAGCCGTGAAATAAGCCTATATGGACGAATAAGCGGTAGCGTTTGGGTGCGAACGGAGATAAACAACTACGCAACCAGTGAAGTTAGCCGCTCACTGGCCGGAGGGACTGGCTATGAGGGCAACCCCCTCACAAAATCATTTACCAAATGACAATGGCACAAAACGGAGTAAAGGTTACTGCATCAGGGGATTCGGATGCCCCAGTGCCGGCGGTTGGTGGGGGGTGTACCCACCAGGTGTCGTTATCAAACGAATACACGACAAATGCAGGAGTGTTGAGGCAGGCTCCTGCAGCCAACCACGGGGTTGGTACTGCGACTGCAGGGAGTGGTGGTGACCAAGCCACTCCCACCGGTGAAATAGCCGGGAGGGTATTGGCAATGGACAGCTTGGAACCTGGAACGGACTTGACAACGACCAACCCCCTAGATACGTCACCAAAACTCTCCATACTGGAAAGATTGCGGGGCGCATCTAGGGGTGGTTCGACAAGGGTGGGACCTTCGGGTCCAACCATGGAGGGGGTTAGTGAGATGAAGGCGGCTGAGCTGGGGGAGGACGATTCCTTGCGTCCCAAACGCAAGGAGATCTCCCCAACGGTCAGCCCACCCACCATCATTTTGGAGGACACCCCGCCCGGCGCGGTTGTGCCCATGCCGACGACTCCTCTGCCGGTCTTGGCCAAGAAGCCTAAGTTGGTGCCCCTGACTGCAGTTGATCTCTTCAACGCTGACGGGACACCAAAGAGGGTGATTGGCCGGACCGACGAGGTGTTGTTGGCTGGGCTAGACCTCGCCAGGGAGCAGGCGGGCCAGCTCTCCGACGTGCTGGAGGTCTATAGCCCTCACAGGCGAGTGGTGAAGATGGCCACAGCCCTTATCGATACCATAAGGGCCTTGACTGATCTTCACCTCACAAGCACGCCTGGGGGGAAGATCACCTGTACCTACGTCGGAGAGCCCTAAGTGCCTCCAGGACTGTGCGTCCCAGACGAACTACTGGTTGGACACTTTTGACCCACCATCTAAGGCCGTCGGGGACGCAGCGTCTACCCTACAAGGCGGCGAGGTGGCAGTGGGTGCGCTCCTGCCTGCCACCGCCGCCAAAAAGCGAAAAAGAAGGAAAAAGAAGAAGAAGGGAGTGGCAAAGGACGCTGGGTGTTCGATCGCGGACACAATGGCGTCCTTGCCACTCGGTGGCGTGGCCCCTCCTCCTCCGAAAGCTCCTGCCATCGCTTCAGCCCCACAACCGGCCACCTTGTGGACTGAGGTGATGAAGCGGAGGGGGACCAAGAAATTGGAGCGCATGGCAACGACGGCTCCCAAAGAGGAGGTTAATGGTGGGCCCAAGCCCAAGCCGCCGCCACTGTCCCGAGGCCCGACTGCCGCTCAGCTTAGGGCTAAAGTTCCGAGGACGGAGGCGGTAGTGATTGGACCCCTCAAGGAGGGACAACAGTACGCCGCGATCATAAGGACCGCGATGGCTGCTGTTGACCTCAATGCCCTTGGGGTTCAATTGGCGGGCACCAGGCGGACCCGAACGGGAGCCGTCCTTTTGGAGGTCCGGGGATCGGGCGCCCAGGCTGACAGCCTAGCTGACAGCTTGAAGGGTGCCCTGAANCCCGTTTCGCTGCGCTACAGTGTCGGCGTGATTGGGCTCCACGGGGCTACGAAACGTCGGCACGAGCGCAGTTTCCCTAGCTCGGGGAATCGGGCGCGTCCTCAGGTTGCGGAT
>NW_026100469.1:0-3763 GCF_025091365.1 Daktulosphaira vitifoliae
TTCTTTTTGAAAATTATGGATGTTTTAGCTTGGACGTAGCTTTAAAATTTGTTTTTGAGGTCTATTGTTTTATATCTTGATAATAATTTTGGATAATAAACCTTAAAAAAAGCTTCTCTCCCTCTATCCAAAACTTTAATTCATTGGTGTTGGCTAAGCATTTTTTTAAAAAGCTAAAAACTCCAAAGCCTTCATGCAAATTACGCTAATGTAATTTAGTCATATTTTTCTTTAAAAACATATTAAATTAATTAATTAAACAAATTAATTTAAAAGGTTGAAATATTTTTTAGAAGTTCATTGTGACACTACTGTTAATAGAAATATTGTTGAATCTATATTTTCTAACGTAGAGGATAATAATAAGTATTACGAGCACAACTATAAAATATAATCGGGATTGAGATTGTAAAAATATAAAAATTCTTATCTACGCACCGAAGCTAAAAAGTGATCCTTGAACAACGCCCGAATCTAGAATATCAATAATCAACTGGTTAGTTTAGCTTAGGATTATTGATAACGAATCCCAAAACGATAATTGATATATAAGACTAAATTTTGGGACTATTAGAAAAAGATACAACTTACGAATAATTACTGTCATGGTCCTACGAATAGCTTATTCTGTAAATCGCAAAAACTTGTAAGCATTATTTGTAATACACAGAAACAAATTAGACATGTTAAATTGATTTAAGTCGAAGTCTCATTGCTCTAAACACTCTCAACTGGCGGTTCTTTTGGTGGATTGCCGTCGTGTAGATTTTTAATTAACACTCGGCGGCAACTCGTTAATTATTATCATGTCAGCTGCGTGAGGGTACAATAAACGCGAGTCAGATATTTAAGTCCACCAGACTATAGCAATGGTTGTAGTGATTAAATCGAGCCCACGACGAGGTCCTAGTGTACGCGGTGAAACTAACGTTGAGTAGTGAATGGGTACAAAGTAATAGGTGTTATCGCTTTAACAGGCGTGATTTCGAGTCACGCCGATACCCACTAAGTTTAAAATTCTCTAACTTAATACTTCAATTTTTTCTTGGAAATCCATATAGTATTTATTTATATTAGGTTATGTATAAGTAAATGTAAAAATTGAATTTTTTGTACTTCTAAATAATTTAAAATTATATATATATATATTTGTTATTATAAAAATAATTATGATAGCAAATAGAACTGACTTAAATCTATGCTTAAAACTTCAGTCATGTTAAAGTTTGATTTAAAAAAAAAATAACAATTTTTTTGATGATATCCTATTTTCATTTTTCGACGATATTGATTATCGTCAAAATGAAACACTAAAATTTCAAAACTTACATTAATTTTAAACTTTTTAACAGTTATTTTTCTAAAAATAATTTTTTTAATTTTTTGACTAGTTAAACATTTTAGACTTGCGTGTTTTCTCAAATAAGTGGTTCTAATTAAATACATGACGCATAATGAGGTATTTAATTTTCAAAGTGCTCTATTTTAACATTATCTTTGGTATCATCAATATTAATAAAATTTTGTTATGGAGTTAAAAGTAATAGGTTGAAACGAATAGTATAATACAGAATTTCAAATAAAAGACCATACATTTAAATTTGCATTAGAATCTAATACACGAATACAAATTTTCATTAACATTTAATGTAAAAACTGCAGGAAAATGTCCTACTACAAAGAAAAAGATTGTTAGTACGGTAAGGCATACAATAACATTAAAAAATTTGTTCCATAAAAGGAGAAGGAAATAAAAAAAGTTATTACTGAAAATAATAATAAATGAACTTTTCTATCTTAGAATATTTATTTTTTTATACATTCTATACAATAATTTTTAATAGATACATGAAATAATAAAAAAATTACCTAACCATATGACTCTAAAATATGTAGGTGTACTACTAAGGTATCTTTAAATACCCTTTTATTAGTACACTTGCATAATATTTAAACAAAATTGACATGCGCAAACCAAAATAATATCCTACTAAAAACTATGCGCGTGAACTTAAAACAAAAAACCCGATCAAAACCAACAGATTTCAACGAAATTTTTAGGGCACTTTTGGAATATCTCTGGTCAGACTTAGGAAAAATCAAAAAATGCTGCCGACAAAGAGGGTTTTTGATACAAATTTTAAATACTCACTACGTGCTAAAAAAAATTTATTTCGTCATCGCAAATAATTTTCTTAGAATATAATGTCGTCAGCTCTTTCATTAAAAATTTTTTTTTTTAAATCGTACGGCCTTCAGTAATTTTTCCAGCATTAACTAATTTTTAAATGTTTAATTATATAATAAGATTTAAAAATAATAGGCTCTTATTTTATTTTCGTATGTTATCCCTAAAGTCTACCCTTAGGAATAATTGTTTCTTAGAATAAAGTTTACATTTACAGTAGTTATAAAAATAAAAGTANAGTCTACCCTTAGGAATAATTGTTTCTTAGAATAAAGTTTACATTTACAG
The DNA here is from genome assembly GCF_025091365.1 of Daktulosphaira vitifoliae. NCBI lineage: Eukaryota > Metazoa > Arthropoda > Insecta > Hemiptera > Phylloxeridae > Daktulosphaira > Daktulosphaira vitifoliae. The sequence goes on from NW_026100469.1 coordinate 2,477, forward strand.
TAGTTATAAAAATAAAAGTAAATTTTAATCTATAGATTTTTATATAAAATACCATTATTTAACGAAAACATGAAGGGTAGTATGCTTAATATATCATTTTGAACCGAAACCTCAAGTTATGTTCGGACATCATAAATAATAATAATATTTAATATTTTGTACGTAATTTTTTTACAGGGTAGTGCTTATGATATAAAAGAGAAAGAGGCTCAGACTTTGTTTCAGTAAAAAACATCCTCTTTCGAAAAAATAAAAACATATATATTAGCAGTTGGTAGTTAGTGTCAGTTCTTTGAGTATACAATTAACTTAAGTTATATGCTTCAGTTAGGTAATATTTGTATTTTTATCTATTCTTTTTTACTTCGTAAGTAATAACTACAGAAAAATGATGGGTTTTTCAATTGATATCGCATCCAAATTAAAAGACCTACTGTATAGCGCACAAGCCGGAGACTTGTAACCTCTTGTTCAGTACGGAGGTCACGACTTGGCAAAGCTGCCGACAAACGTGCCAAAGACATTAAAAAAAAAAAGATATAACTAGTGTCGGAGGTCCATGTAGCGCATTGGTGTTGTCTGTCCAACGGTTCTTCGTAAACACGACCATTTTAAGGCCCTTAGGACAACGTTCCAGTATAGATATATTAATGTAATGTGATAATAAACACTATGGATCTTGTCACTATATTCAGTAATAGTTGTTTATATTTTTTACATGCGAAATTCCTTTAATGTGAGTTTCTATTAATATAATAAATTTTATCTACATCGTAAAATATCAAAGTAACTTTAAACGATACAGATATTTAATTAAAGAAAAAACTTTTACTGCCCTTTTTACATTTCTATAATTCTAAAGATTAATGGAAATGTTAAAAATGAAGAATCTGAAGGTTTGGAGAGTGACGGTAAATATAAAATATTGATTGTATGACTGTAATTAGTGAAGTTATTAATAATGAAGCATCTAAAGGTTTTGTCAATGATGGTAAATTTTTTAAATTTCATTGTGAGTCAACTTTTTTTGAAGATACTATTCTACTCGTCGCATAATCTACTTTGAAAAGAAAAAATTAAAGCGAAACAAGATAAAAATAATAAATAAATTCATTGAACTGAAAATTTAAATAATTTGAACTTGAAAAATTTTTATTTATTTACAAATATTATAATATGAAATGATGAATTATTTTTTTAATAGTTATTAGTTTAGTATTTCAAGTAATACTTTGTTGCAATGAATAATAAGGCATAATAATTAAAATAATATTAATGTAAATATGA
>NW_026100470.1:0-2047 GCF_025091365.1 Daktulosphaira vitifoliae
AAACCCTAACGTGTCTGTCAACGTGTACGGCTTGGAACGAGACGACGATAAGATGAAGTGGTTGGTGTATCCTCTAAGAGTTGCCGACCAAGAGCAACAGAATCATTTTGACCTGTTGTACATCGGTGACTCTAACAAGTAGCTCTAAGCAGCCAAAAAACTCAACATCATGGCCGCATATACACTTGTAAACGTTGCTTCACCAGTTTTGATGATATGCCTAAAAAACATATTCTTCGAGGTCAACAAGCGTTGGAGCAACACAAGTTGATATGCGGCAAGAACAAGCCTATTTTACCCGTTATGCCGGCGGAGGGCAGTAAGGTCGAATTTGACGCGTGGGTAAAGACTCAACGGTTACCGTTTGTCATCTACGCCGATTTTGAGGCCTTGCTGGAGCAAACAGACGTATGGGTGCATACACCAGGACTGTGCACACCCACCACCCCATGAGCTATGGGTACATGGTGAAAACATCGGACGATGTGCCCTCCGAGCTCCTCGAACGCTACGGTATACCGCAATCACCGGTGATATACCGTGGGTCCGAGGATCGCGNTCCGGTGATATACCGTGGGTCCTAGGATCGCGAAGAGGTCGCCAAGGCATTTGTGATGGCTGTAACTGAAGTGACGCGCAACATTTCTAAATTGTTGCGCAAAACCAACGTTCCCATCCGAATGTCTGTCGATGATGTGCGCAGGCACGGGGAGAAAGTGGTATGCGACTTGTGCCGCACGGCATTCAAGGATTCCAACCCCAAAGTCACAGACCACTGCCATTTATCAGGCCGATTCAGACAGACGTTGTGCAATGCATGTAACCTGAAAGTGAAGACGGTTGGGTCTTGCACAATCTTTCAGATTACGACGCGCATTTAATAGTCACTGAATTGGGGTACGACGACCAAAGGATTTCGGTCATACCGAATTCCGAGGAGAAGTATATTTCGGTCACGAAACACGTGACCAATAACTTCTCCATACGGTTCGTCGATACCTTCCGGTTCATGGCCTCCTCCCTGTCCACCTTGGCCGGTAACCTAATGACGCCCGACTTTGTTAAATTCCGGGAGACGGCCAAGGTGTTCCGCCCGGAAGACATGCCGTTGGTGACGCGTAAGGGCGTATACCCCTACGAGTACACTGATAGTTGGGCTAAATTGGAAGAAACGGAACTACCACCTCAGGACGCTTTCTATAGTCAGTTGAGTGAGTCTAATATTGATGACGACAACTATAGACATGCCACGGAGGTGTGGAACCGTTTCGTCTGCTCAACCCTCGGTGAGTACAGCGACCTATATCTTAAGATCGACGTGTTGTTGTTGGCTGATGTGTTTGAGAACTTCCGCGACATCTGTATTTCAACATACAATTTGGACCCGGCGCACTATTACACCGCGCCTGGTTTTAGCTTCGATTGTATGTTGAAATACACCAGGATGAAGCTGGAGCTCTTGAACGACTACGACATGCTACTGATGGTGGAACAGGGCATTCGTGGTGGGCTAGTGCAGGCCGNAAGAAATTGTATTTTTTCTAAAAAAATATATGTATATGCGTGTACATATCTGTAAATATATATATATACTACATCGTTTTTTTTTCTCTTCTGTACGGTACAATAGTTGTACGTGTAAGATGCCATAGTATTTATACTATAGTTACGTAATGAGATGTCACATTTTGATGGTAAGGTATTATCCACCAAAACTTTAAGAATACCCTACTGTATTTTATATGTATCATACAGCTAGGTTTTTGACCATGTTTTAACCTTTCTGAAGAATTAAAAAGAAGAAAAAAATGATTTGAGTTTTATAGAAACATAGTTTTTTTTTCATATGATAGAAATAAAATCCTAGATAATAATCATTATTTTAAACATTATTATTTAAACGTATTTATAGTCTTTGCATCCATTATAATTTTAATTACAAGTTACGTTAAAAACGAGATTTTCACTATGTCTCAGTATATAATAATAACAGCACATGTCAATGCAACATACGTTTATTTTAAACAATTTTTTTTTTTTTTAAATA
>NW_026100470.1:3450-3740 GCF_025091365.1 Daktulosphaira vitifoliae
ATCTCTCTGTTTTATTTTAAACTTTCAGTGAGGGATCCCCCCCTAAGTGTACTACAATTTTTATATACCGCTTTTCACGGTTAATTTATAAATTAAATATTTTTTATTTATTATTGGCTCACTTTATTATAATAGTAACAATTGTATGGTTAGGTATAACTATAAATTAAGTTTTTGAGTTACATAATCTTTTATATACGTTTATATGTCTCTCTATAGTTATTATTTAAAACGCACCTTTAATAATCAAACTTGTAGAATTACCGAAAGAGTTTGGAATCTATTAGGTT
>NW_026100471.1:0-3731 GCF_025091365.1 Daktulosphaira vitifoliae
TAAAATAATATTTTTCAGATAATTTTGATTTAGATATAGTGTTTATATTAATCAATTTATTTGATTGCGTTTAATAAAATATACAATACATTTGATTATATTAGTGTATTACTTACACACATGATGTCTTAAGAATAATCTTACTTCAATTTTTTATCTGTAAATGTTTGTAAAACAAATCTGTACAGATATTTATAACTTCCACTCCCATCTACAAAGGAAATAACATCTCCATGATTTAAAACTTGATAATCATTTTGGTTATTAGGAATTTGCACACAATTTACATAAGTTTTATCACCTGTTCCCTGTAGTACAGATATTGTTGATCAACTTAGAATTAATTATTCTCTTTGATAGCTAAATTCATATGAAAATGCAATAAAAATTTTAAGTCTTACATTGTGAGAAATAAGATATTGGCCATTGGATTTATTTATAAAACAATGTCGTCGTGAAATAGATTTTTCTTCAATTACAAGTGAACAGGCAAGAGAACGTCCAATAACAAACTGAAGAGTTATAATATATCAATTTAACCATTTTAAAGAAAAATAAAGTATATTGTAAAATATAAAACAAAGTTAAGATGGCTTAAAGTTAATATAGATATTATTTTCATATAAAAATATATGTCTTTTTAATAAGTTCATCTTAACACTTAAATTTAGTTTATTTCCTAAAGAAAAAATCTACCTCAGTCTCTCCAATAGGATAGTTAATGCCACTAGCCAAGCACTGTAATGTTGCATTACCAGCTATGTCAGAATAACTGTTACTTCTCTTTAAGCTCATTGTATTTTTTATCTCTTTAAAGATTTATGGTATTCAGTTTCAAATCTATCATATAAATACACTTTAAAGTAGGCTTAAAAGTAATGAAAGTATTTGCTTTGAATTAAAAACATTCGTAACTATGGTAGCATATGTTAATTACGTACTGTTAATACGAAATAGAACAATTATATAAAAGCTTATAGAAAATAATAATGTTAAACAAATAAATAACTGGAGTCAATTTTAGCTTCGATGCGAAGCTGACGAGGTATTAATTTTACTATGATGTGTTTTTTTTTTGTGTCTGTTACCACTTTTTCTCAGCTCTCACTGAACCGATTTCTTTCAATGATACGTCAAAAGATCACAAATCGTATATAATCTCCTATTTCCTTCTTTATATCCTGATTGCAAGTTTTATGATTTATAAGTGTAATATATGAATAAATATATATAAAGGGAAATGGTTTTGTTTAAAAAAAAAGTATGTCTAATAAAACAGATATATAAATAGTATTTATTTAATAATATGTATTTTTCAAAAAGTTATAGCATTACAAAATTAAAAATATAAAATAGAATTTTTTTACAAAAATTTTATTGTTTTATTAACTTTGATGATAGTTTTCACCATGAAAACAAACTAAAGTCTGAAATTTTTCTTTTTCATAGTAAAGTATATTACATAAGATTTAATTTAATATATATATATATATTAGGGTGTTCCTTATTTTGAAAATTTTGGAATTTCTTCGGGCTCACCACCCAAATTTATGTGTATACATATAAAAAGTGGCTACAAAAAATTTCAGGCCGATCAGATAAGTTTAACCCGTGCCGACTAGGGGTTGAAAATCGGCCAAAAGGGGTACTTCTTTAGTTTAAGCAAAATTAACTCGGAAATTAGCGCTCTCACAAAAAAAAAAAATACTAAAACTAAATTGTAGATCAAATTGTTTTGTATAAATTAAGTCCTTACAGTTTTTCTTTTGAAAATGTCAAAATACATAATATTTCATAAAATTGCCGAAATTAGCATATTTACGAATATTTCATCATATATGACGAACCATATGTGATACGTCCTAATGTTTCATACAAAAATTGTTTAAACTTAAATTTTACGAAATAAAAGTAATAAGTACAAATTTCATTGAACCGATCGTTTTATTGCTATAGTTGAAATAACTCGATCATATTACGATTTTTACTAAATATATGAATTTTATTGCTTAATTTAAATATATTTCATTTATATTGTAAAGTGATGTATTTGTTTGACTTAATAGCATAATTATACTTGCTTCTCAATATTATTGTATAAATAAAAAAAAAATTACTACATAAAATACAAAATGTTAAATTTAAAATAATTCACAAATTTTAACAAAAATATACATTAAAAACTATGTTTTAATGTTTCTTTGTTGCAATTAGGATATAATTTTCTATGCTCTTGGACACAGCTTAAAAGTAACTCAGCTTTTTCATCGTTTACAGTTAAACTTCCTTGAAAATCTTCCATTAGCTTAACCGCTCTCTCTGCAGAGACATTTACTACTTTAAGTGAACATACAATTTATTTTCCGTGTAAATAAACATCATCAGTATTCCAATTACTTGGATCCAAATTTAAAAAATTAGTATTGATATCGAATCGTTTAAAAAATTTCATACTGATTTTTGACAAAAAAGGAGCTACAATTTTTTCTAAAAAAAAAAAATCAATCACTCAATGGTCATCAAAAAATAAAGATATCAAAAATTATTATATCTGAAAATGATTTGTCTATAACACTCGATGACAGAATAAAACGTATGCTAGGGTTAATTATTGACTCATTATTAAGGAATACAACCATTATTTTTTTTATTTCGGTTGAAATGGAATCGTCAAAAAATGTTAGAGCAGCTGTTTCCTCTGTTAAGTACTATAAATAATTACAAATATTGTTTAACGCTGCTTTCGCAATTAACGGTTGTTCTTTTTCATATAACTTTAATTCTTTGATAAAATTTAAGTCGTTATTCGGCTCTGTTTTGGACCGAGACTATTTGGATGGTTCAGTACAGTTAAACCAGGCTTTTAAATAAAATTGAATAATAAAAATACATATATCTCAAATAGCATTTATTTAAAAAGTTTTTAGTAAATACTATTGTAATATTACTGTCTATGTTATTTGTGTTTGGTTTATTGTTTTAATTTGTTTATATTTATATTTAAATTGTTAAATAAACTACAATTACTTTTTAAATATCTCATTAAATGCACAATAATATGTTAAATTGTTTAGTTTTTATTTAATTAATGTTTCCCATTTAACAAAATAATTAATTTGATATAACTAGTATTTATTACTTGTAAAAAAAAAATCGTATCATATTTAAGACACGACCAAGTTTATAATTTATTACCTAAAATATGGTAATATAAAATTGTATATAAAATTAGTAAAGTCAACATCTTAGTTTTCGCTAGTGAATAATAATAATTTAAAAACTGGATAGTTTATATTTCAGGGTATTTGTAATTATACAAACATCTTTGTAATTAGTGAATACGTTAACGTAATGAATATAAATAAATAATCTATTTTATTTTATAAACAAATAAAATACATACACCCAAAGAAAAACCTCAATCAAAATTGAAAGNAATTAGTAAATACGTTAACGTAATGAATATAAATAAATAATCTATTTTATTTTATAAACAAACAAAATACATATATTAACTATATATAGTTTATATATTAAAAGATTAACAAAATTGTACGGTGCTATAAATCAAATGTTAAATTTTTTTTAGGCAGCTGGATACCAACAGCTTTTTAGTTAAAAACAACCCGTTTTTGTTCCATCAGTATGACGAAACTACTGATGTGATAAGAATTTTGAGAACAAATCTGAATTCAGCATCATGTCACTTAAGTATCAGTCAGGCTACTTTT